>NW_022148906.1:0-14247 GCF_901933205.1 Camarhynchus parvulus | reverse complement strand
AAAAGGGTGAAAAATCAGGAAAAAATTGGATGAAAAATGGGGAAAAAATGGTGGAAAAGTGGGAAAACATGGGATTGGGGACATTGGGGACATTGGGGACATTGGGGACACTGGGGACATTGAGGGCAATGGGGGCATTGGGGACACTGGGGGCATTGGGGACACTGGGGACACTGGGGACATTGGGGACATTGGGGCCCGTGCTGCGGCCTGCGCCTGCTTGGCGGCCTTGGATGTCCTCGGGGTCCTTGGCCCCGCACAGAGCCTGCCGACATGCAGGGGACAGCGTTGGGGACGTTGGGGGGACATTGGGGACAAAATTAGGAAAAAATCGGGAAAAAAAACGGGGCAAAAATCGGGAAAAAATTGGATGAGAAATAGAGAAAAAATGGTGTAAAAGGGGGAAAACACGGGATTGGGGACATTGGGGACACTGGGGGCATTGGGGACATTGGGGACATTGAGGGGACATTGGGGACATTGGGGACACTGGGGACACTGGGGGCATTGGGGACATTGGGGACACTGGGGGCATTGGGGGCAATGGGGACACTGGGGACATTGGGGAAAAATTAGGAAAAAATTGGGAAAAAAAAGGTGAAAAAATCGGGAAAAAATTGGATGAAAAATGGAGAAAAAATGGTGGAAAAGTGGGAAAACACGGGATTGGGGACATTGGGGACATTGGGTGCATTGGGGACACTGGGGACACTGGGGACACTGGGGACATTGGGGACACTGGGGACATTGGGGACACTGGGGGCATTGGGGGCAATGGGGACGTTGGGGACATTGGGGAAAAATTAGGAAAAAATCGGGGAAAAAAAAGGGGAAAAAATCGGGAAAAAATAGGATGAAAAATGGAGAAAAAATGATGGAAAAGTGGGAAAACACGGGATTGGGGACATTGGGGACATTGGGGGCATTGGGGACACTGGGGACACTGGGGACACTGGGGACATTGGGGACATTGGGGGCATTGGGGACACTGGGGGCATTGGGGGCAATGGGGACATTGGGGAAAAATTAGGAAAAAATTGGGAAAAAAAAGGGTGAAAAAATCAGGAAAAAATTGGATGAAAAATGGGGAAAAAATGGTGGAAAAGTGGGAAAACATGGGATTGGGGACATTGGGGACATTGGGGACATTGGGGACACTGGGGACATTGAGGGCAATGGGGGCATTGGGGACACTGGGGGCATTGGGGACACTGGGGACACTGGGGACATTGGGGACATTGGGGCCACGTGCTCGGCCTGCGCCTGCGAGGCGGCGCGGATGTCCTCGGGGTCCTTGGCCCCGCACAGAGCCTGCCGACATGCAGGGGACAGCGTTGGGGACGTTGGGGGGACATTGGGGACAAAATTAGGAAAAATCGGGGAAAAAAAACGGGGCAAAAATCGGGAAAAAATTGGATGAGAAATAGAGAAAAAATGGTGTAAAAGGGGGAAAACACGGGATTGGGGACATTGGGGACATTGGGGGCATTGGGGACACTGGGGACATTGGGGACATTGGGGACATTGGGGACACTGGGGGCATTGGGGACACTGGGGAAAAATTAGGAAAAAATCGGGGAAAAAAAAGGGGAAAAAATCGGGAAAAAATTGGATGAAAAATGGAGAAAAAATGATGGAAAAGTGGGAAAACGCGGGATTGGGGACATTGGGGACACTGGGGGCATTGGGGACATTGGGGACACTGGGGACACTGGGGACATTGGGGACACTGGGGACATTGGGGACACTGGGGGCATTGGGGACATTGGGGACACTGGGGGCAATGGGGGCATTGGGGACATTGGGGAAAAATTAGGAAAAAATTGGGAAAAAAAAAGAGGGAAAAAATTGGATGAAAAATGGGGAAAAAATGGTGGAAAAGTGGGAAAACATGGGATTTGGGACATTGGGGACACTGGGGGTATTGACATTGGGGACATTGGGGACACTGGGGGCATTGGGGACATTGGGGAAAAATTAGGAAAAAATCGGGAAAAAAAACGGGGAAAAAATCGGGAAAAAATAGGATGAAAAATGGAGAAAAAGTGATGGAAAAGTGGGGAAAACACGGGATTGGGGACATTGGGGACACTGGGGGCATTGGGGACACTGGGGACACTGGGGACACTGGGGGCATTGGGGACACTGGGGGGGCATTGGGGGGCAATGGGGACGTTGGGGACATCGGGGAAAAATTAGGAAAAAATTGGGAAAAAAAAAGGGAAAAAATCGGAAAAAAATTGGATGAAAAATGGAGAAAAAATGGTGGAAAAGTGGGAAAACACGGGATTGGAGACATTGGGGACATTGGGGACACTGGGGGCATTGACATTGGGGACATTGGGGACACTGGGGACATTGAGGGGACATTGGGGACATTGGGGACACTGGGGACAATGGGGACACTGGGGGCATTGGGGACATTGGGGACACTGGGGACATTGGGGGCAATGGGGACATTGGGGACATTGGGGAAAAATTAGGAAAAAATCGGGAAAAAAAACGGGGAAAAAATCGGGAAAAAATAGGATGAAAAATGGAGAAAAAGTGATGGAAAAGTGGGGAAAACACGGGATTGGGGACATTGGGGACACTGGGGGCATTGAGGGGACAGTGGGGACACTGAGAAAAAATGGAGGGAAAATTGGGAAAAAACGGTGAAAAAATTGGGAAAAAATTGAACAAAAAATAAGGGAAAAATGGCGGAAAATTAAGAAAAATAGGACTGGGGACATTGGGGACACTGGGGACATTGGGGACATTGGGGACATTGGGAAAAAATGAGAGAAAAATTGGGAAAAAACGGTGAAAAAATTGGGAAAAAATTGGACGAAAAATGAGCAAAAAATGGTGAAAAAGTGGGAAAAGAACGGTGGAAAATATGGAAAAATGGGATTGGGGACATTGGGGACACTGAGGAAATCGAGAAAAAATGGGAGAAAAATTGGGAAAAAAAACAGTGAAAAAATTGGGAAAAAATTGGACAAAAAATAAGGGAAAATTGGCGGAAAATTAAGAAAAATGGGACTGGGGACATTGGGGACACTGGGGACATTGGGAAAAAATGAGGAAAAAATCGGGGAAAAAAATGTGAAAATATTGGGAAAAAATTGGATGAAAAATGAGGAAAAAATGGTGAAAAAGCGGGAAAACACGGGATTGGGGACATTGGGGACACTGGGGAAAAATTAGGAAAAAATTGGGAAAAAAAAGGGTGAAAAAATTGGGAAAAAATTGGATGAAAAATGGGGAAAAAATGGTGGAAAATTGGGAAAAGAACAGTGAAAAATATGGAAAAAATGGGATTGGGGACACTGGGGACATTGGGGCCATTTTGGGGCCATTTTGGGACCATTTTGGGGCCATTTTTGGGGCCATTTTGGGGCCATTTTGGGGCCATCTTTGGGGCCATTTTGGGACCATTTTTGGGCGATTTTGGGGCCATTTTTGGGTCCATTGAAACCATTTTTGGGGCCATTTTGGGGCTATTTTGGGGCCATTTTGGGCCATTTTGGGGCCATTTTGGGTCCATTTTGGGGCCGTTTGGGGCCATTTTGGGGCCGTTTGGGGCCATTTTGGGCGATTTTGGGGCCACTTTTTGGGCCATTTTGGGGCCGTTTGGGGCCATTTTTGGGGCCATTTTTGGGGCCATTTTTGGGCCATTTTGAGGTGATTTTGGGGCCATTTTTGGGGCCATTTTTGGGGCCATTTTTGGGGCCTTTTTTGGGGCCATTTTAGGACCATTTTGGGGCCATTTTTGAGGCCATTTTGGGACCATTTTGGGGCCATTTTTGGGGCCATTTTTGGGCCATTTTGGGCGATTTTGGGGCCATTTTAGGACCATTTTGGGGCCATTTTTGAGGCCATTTTGGGGCCATTTTTGAGGCCATTTTGGGACCATTTTGGGGCCATTTTTGGGGCAATTTTAGGGCCATTTTGGGGCAATTTTAGGGCCATTTTGAGGCCATTTTGGGGCAATTTTGGGGCCATTTTTGGGGCCATTTTTGGGGCCATTTTTGGGGCCATTTTGGGCGATTTTGGGGCCATTTTTGGGGCCATTTTGAGGCCATTTTGGGGCAATTTTGGGGCCATTTTTGGGGCCATTTTGGGACCATTTTGGGGCCATTTTTGGGGCCATTTTTGGGGCCATTTTGGGCGATTTTGGGGCCATTTTGGGGCCATTTTTGGGGCCATTTTTGGGCCATTTTGGGCGATTTTGGGGCCATTTTTGGGGCCATTTGGGGCCATTTTGGGCGATTTTGGGGCCATTTTGGGGCCATTTTTGGGCCATTTTGGGGCCATTTTGGGGCCATTTTTGAGGCCATTTTGGGACCATTTTGGGGCCATTTTTGGGGCCATTTTTGGGCCATTTTGGGCGATTTTGGGGCCATTTTTGGGGCCATTTTGAGGCCATTTTGGGGCCATTTTTGGGGCCATTTTTGGGGCCATTTTGGCCGATTTTGGGGCCATTTTTGGGGCCGTTTTGGGGCCGTTTGGGGCCATTTTGGGGCCGGTTGGGGCCATTTTGGGCGATTTTGGGGCCATTTTGGGGCCATTTTGGGGCCACTTTTTGGGCCATTTTGGGGCCGTTTGGGGCCATTTTGGGGCCATTTTGGGCCATTTTTGGGGCCATTTTGGGCCATTTTGGGGCCATTTTGGGGCCATTTTTGGGGCCATTTTGGGCCATTTTGGGCCATTTTGGGGCCATTTTGGGGCCATTTTTGGGCCATTTTGGGGCCATTTTTGGGGCCATTTTTGGGGCCATTTTGGGGCCATTTTTGGGGCCATTTTGGGCGATTTTGGGGCCATTTTTGGGGCCATTTTTGGGTCCATTGAGACCATTTTTGGGGCCATTTTGGGTCCATTTTTGGGGCCATTTTGGGGCCATTTTTGGGGCCATTTTTTGGGGGCAGCTCACCTGTCCCAGGTGTCCCTCACCTGCTCCAGGATGTGCGTCCTCCTGCTGGCCGTGGGGTCCTCGTCGTCCTCGGCGCCGTCCCTGTCCCTCTGTCCGTCCGTCCCCCCGTCCCTCTGTCCGTCCGTCCCCCTGTCCCTCTGTCCATCCGTGCCCCTGTCCCGCTGTCCGTCCGTCCCCCTGTCCCGCTGTCCGTCCGTCCCCCTGTCCCGCTGTCCGTCCGTCCCCCGGTCGCCGTCGCCGTCCCCTCTGTCCCGGGCCGCGTCCTCGGGCGCCATGTCGAACAGCTCGCGGATGGTTTGCTGGGGAGGGGGACGGGAAACGCACCTGGGGTCACACCTGGGGTCACACCTGGGGTCACCTGGGGTCACACCTGGGGTCACCTGGGGGCACACCTGGGGTCACACCTGGGGTCACACCTGGGGTCACCTGGGATACACCTGGGGTCACACCTGGGGTCACACCGGTCACACCTGGGGTCACCTGGGGGCACACCTGGGGACACACCTGGGGACACCTGGGGACACATCTGGGGACAGCTGGACCTCACCTGGACACACCTGAACCTCCCCTGGACACACCTGGGTCACACCTGGGTCATACCTTGGCACACCTGGACACACCTGGGTCACACCTGGACACACCTGGGGACACCTGAACCTCACCTGGACACACCTGAACCTCCCCTGGACACACCTGGACACACCTGGGCACATCTGGGGGCACCTGGGGATACCTGGACACACCTGAGCCTCACCTGCACACCCCAAAAATGTTCCCAAAACCTTTCTCTACACCTGGAACCCACCTGGACACACCCAGAACCCATCTGGACCCACCTGGACCCACCTGGAAACACCTGAACCTCACCTGGACACCCCAAAAGTGCTCTCAGAGGTTCCTCTACACCTGGAACCCACCTGGACACGACCAGAACACACCTGGACCCACCTGAGCCTCACCTGGACACACCTGAGCCCACCTGAGCCTCACCTGGACCCACCTGAGCCTCACCTGGACACACCTGGACCTCACCTGGACACACCTGAGCCCACCTAAACCCACCTGAACCCATCTGGACACACCTGAGCCTCTCCTGGACACACCTGAACACAGCTAAACCCACCTGGACACACCCAAACCTCACCTGAGCACACCTGAGCCTCACCTGGGCATCCTGAAAGTGTGCCCAGAAGGTTCCTCTACACCTGAGCCTCACCTGGACACACCTGAAGCCACCTGAGCCTCACCTGGACACACCTGAACCCACCTGTACACACCTGGACCTCCCCTGGACACCCCAAACCCCTCCCAAACCCTTCCCAGGTGCCCCCAGGAGTTTCCTCCACACCTGGAGCCCACCTGAGAGCCCCAAACCCCACCTGAGACACCCAAACCCCACCTGAGACCCCCAAACCCCACCTGAGACACCCAAACCTCACCTGAGAGCCCCAAACCCCACCTGGGAGCCCCAAACCTCACCTGAGACACCCAAACCTCACCTGGGACCCCCCCAAACCTCACCTGAGAGCCCCAAACCTCACCTGAGACCCCCAAACCCCACCTGAGACCCCCAAACCCCACCTGAGAGCCCCAAACCTCACCTGGGACCCCCAAACCTCACCTGAGAGCACCAAACCCCACCTGAGACACCCAAACCTCACTTGAGAGCCCCAAACCTCACCTGAGACCCCCAAACCTCACCTGAGAGCCCCAAACCTCACCTGGGACACCCAAACCTCACCTGAGAGCCCCAAACCTCACCTGAGACACCCAAACCTCACCTGAGAGCACCAAACCCCACCTGAGAGCCCCAAACCCCACCTGAGACCCCCAAACCCCACCTGAGAGCCCCAAACCCCACCTGAGACACCCAAACCTCACCTGAGAGCCCCAAACCCCACCTGGGACCCCCAAACCTCACCTGAGACACCCAAACCCCACCTGAGACACCCAAACCCCACCTGGGACCCCCAAACCTCACCTGAGACACCCAAACCCCACCTGGGAGCCCCAAACCCCACCTGAGACACCCAAACCTCACCTGAGAGTCCCAAACCTCACCTGAGACACCCAAACCTCACCTGAGACCCCCAAACCCCACCTGGGAGCCCCAAACCTCACCTGAGACACCCAAACCCCACCTGAGAGCCCCAAACCTCACCTGAGAGCCCCAAACCCCACCTGGGAGCCCCAAACCCCACCTGAGAGCCCCAAACCTCACCTGAGAGCCCCAAACCTCACCTGGGACCCCC
Source organism: Camarhynchus parvulus (assembly GCF_901933205.1). Lineage (NCBI taxonomy): Eukaryota > Metazoa > Chordata > Aves > Passeriformes > Thraupidae > Camarhynchus > Camarhynchus parvulus. The sequence continues at coordinate 7,077 of NW_022148906.1, read as the reverse complement.
AAACCTCACCTGAGACCCCCCCAAACTCCACCTGAGAGCACCAAACCCCACCTGAAAGCCCCAAACCCCACCTGAGACCCCCAAACCTCACCTGAGAGCCCCAAACCCCACCTGGGACCCCCCCAAACCTCACCTGAGACCTTGACCCCACCCTCACCTGTCAGGGTCTCACCTGTCGGGGGCGGGGCTCACCTGTTGGGGTCTCACTTGTTGGGATCTCACCTGCTGGGGACGGGGCTCACCTGTGGGGGCCGGGGCTCACCTGTCAGGGGTGGGGCTCACCTGTGGGGGGCGAGGCTCCCCTGTCGGGGTCTCACCTGTTGGGGGCGGGGCTCACCTGTCAGGGGTGGGGCTCACCTGTGGGGGGTGGGGCTCACCTGTGGGGGCGGGGCTCACCTGTCGGGGCCGGGGCTCACCTGTCGGGGTCTCACCTGTTGGGGGCAGGGCTCACCTGTGGGGGGCGGGGCTCCCCTGTCGGGGTCTCACCTGTTGGGGGCGGGGCTCACCTGTCAGGGGTGGGGCTCACCTGTGGGGGGTGGGGCTCACCTGTGGGGGCGGGGCTCACCTGTCGGGGGCGGGGCTCACCTGTCGGGGGCGGGGCTCACCTGTCAGGGGTGGGGCTCACCTGTCGGGGGCGGGGCTCACCTGTGGGGGCGGGGCTCACCTGTCAGGATCTCACCTGTCGGGGGTGGGGCTCACCTGTCGGGGGCGGGGCTCACCTGTTTGAAGTAGGCCGTGGTGAAGTTGCCGCCCTCGATGGCCATGTCGCCCAGGAGCCGCTTCTGGTTGGCCTTCTTGAGGATGTTCTCCTCAACGGTGCGCTCACTGATCAACCTGCGCAGGTGAGACACAGGTACGGACAGGTGAGACACAGGTGAGACACAGGTGAGACAGGTGAGACACAGGTGAGACACAGGTACGGACAGGTGAGACACAGGTGAGACAGGTACAGACAGGTATGAACAGGTATGGACAGGTAAGGACAGGTGAGACAGGTAACACCAGGAACAGCCCCAGGTGAGCTCCAGGTGTTCTCCACTGTGATCAACCTGGACAGGTAAGACACAGGTGACACAGGTGAGAGGTGACACAGGTGAGTCCATAGCTCCGTAATTATCGCACAGGTGAGCTCCCAAATCCCCAATACCTGCCCAGGTGAGCTCCTAGATCCCAAATACATGCCCAGGTGAGCTCCAGGTGCTACAGGTGAGCTTCTGAACTCCCCAATACCTGCACAGGTGAGCTCCCAAATCCCCAATACCTGCCCAGGTGAGCTCCTAGATCCCAAATACATGCCCAGGTGAGCTCCAGGTGCTACAGGTGAGCTCCCAAATCCCCAATACCTGCCCAGGTGAGCTCCCAAATCCCAAATACCTGCCCAGGTGAGCTCCTGGCTCTCAGCTACCTGCACAGGTACCCAAATCACCCCTCAGGTACCCAAATACCTGCCCAGGTGAGCTCCTAGATCCCACACAACCACACAGGTGAGCTCCAGTTGCTTGTCCAGCTGCACAGGTGAGCTCCTGACTCCCAAATACCTGCACAGGTGAGCTCCCAGATCCCAAATACCTGCCCAGGTGAGCTCCTAGATCCCAAATACCTGGCCAGGTGAGCTCCAGGTGAGTCCACAACTCCCCAGTACCTGAACGTATGAACTCCAAACCTTCACCAGACCCCCTCAGGTGTGCCCCAGGTGCGCTCACCTGTAGATGTGGGCGCCCAGCGTGAGCTGGCCCTGTGCTGGGGCTGCCCAGGTACCCAAACACCTGCCCAGGTACCCAAATCATCCCTCAGGTACCCAAACGCCTGCCCAGGTACCCAAACACCTGCCCAGGTGAGCTGTGGGTGTCACAGGTGAGCTCCCAAATCCCAACTACCTGCCCAGGTAAGGCTGTGACTCTCAAATACCTGCCCAGGTGAGCTCCAGGTGCTACAGGTGAGTCCATAACTCCCCAATACCTGCCCAGGTCAACTCCCAAACCTTCACCAGACCCCCTCAGGTGTGCCTCCCACCTGCCCAGGTGCGCTCCCCTGTAGATGTGGATCGTTGAACTCCAAACCCATCACGGTGGCACCTGTGCTGGGGCTGCCCAGGTACCCAAACACCTGCCCAGGTACCCAAATCATCCCTCAGGTGTGTGGCGATCTGCACAGGTACCCAAACACCTGCCCAGGTGAGCTCCTAGATGCCAAATACCTGCACAGGTGAGGCTGTGACTCCCAAACACCTGCCCAGGTGAGCTCCCAAATCCCAAACACCTGCCCAGGTGAGCTCCCAGATCCCAAATACCTGCCCAGGTGAGCTCCAGGTGCTACAGGTGAGTCCATAACTCCTCCCTACCTGCACGTATCAACTCCAAACCTTCACCAGACCCCCTCAGGTGTGCCCCCCACCTGCCCAGGTGCGCTCACCTGTAGATGTGGACGTCGCGGGTCTGGCCAATCTGCGGTGGCACCTGTGCTGGGGCTGCCCAGGTACCCAAACACCTGCCCAGGTACCCAAATCATCCCTCAGGTACCCAAATACCTGCACAGGCACCCAGACACCTGCCCAGGTACCCAAACACCTGCCCACGTACCCAAATACCTGCCCAGGTACCCAAACACCTGCCCAGGTGAGCTCCTAGATGCCAAATACCTGCACAGGTGAGGCTGTGACTCCCAAACACCTGCCCAGGTGAGCTCCCAAATCCCAAATACCTGCCCAGGTGAGCTCCCAGATCCCAAATACCTGCCCAGGTGAGCTCCAGGTGCTACAGGGTGAGTCCATAACTCCTCCATACCTGCAATGGGGCAACAAACCTTCACCACCCCCTCAGGTGTGCCCCCCCACCTGCCCAGGGTACTCACCTGTAGATGTGGACGTCACCTGGGTGTGGCCCTGGGGGCACCTGTGCTGGGGCTGCCCAGGTACCCAAACATCTGCCCAGGTACCCAAATACCTGCCCAGGTGAGCTCCTAGATGCCAAATACCTGCACAGGTGAGGCTGTGACTCCCAAACACCTGCCCAGGTGAGCTCCTGACTCCCAAACACCTGCCCAGGTGAGCTCCCAAATCCCAAATACCTGCACAGGTGAGCTCCAGGTGCTACAGGTGAGTCCATAACTCCTCCATACCTGCACGTATCAACTCCAAACCTTCACCAGACCCCCTCAGGTGTGCCCCCACCTGCCCAGGTGCACTCACCTGTAGATGGGACGCCGGGTCTGGCCGATCTGGGGCACCTGTCCTGGCACACCTGGGGCCCATGGTGGGGTTCCAGTCCTGTGGAACACCTGGGGCCCACCAGGTTGACACCTGAGATACCTGGGGTACGTCGAGAGGATGAAGCAGAAGATGCACACCGGGGCACACCTGGGGCCCATGAGGATACCTGGGGCGGCACACCTGAGGGCACCTGGGGGATACCTGGGGCACTCCTGAGATACCCGGGGTACTCCTGGGGCACACCTGAGATACCTGGGGCACACCTGGGGCACACCTGGGGCACACCTGAAATACCCGGGGTACTCCTGGGGCACACCTGAGATACCTGGGGCACACCTGGGGCACACCTGAGATACCTGGGGTACACCTGAGATACCCGGGGCACACCTGGGGCACACCTGGGATACCTGGGGCACACCTGGGGCACACCTGAGATACCTGGGGCACACCTGAAATACCCAGGGTACTCCTGGGGCACACCTGAGATACCTGGGGCACACCTGAGATACCCGGGGCACACCTGGGATGGACCTGAGATACCTGGGGTACACCTGAGATACCCAGGGCACACCTGGGGCACACCTGGGGCACACCTGAGATACCTGGGGTACACCTGGGGCAACCTGGGGCACACCTGGGGCACCTGGGGCACACCTGAGATACCTGGGGCACACCTGAGATACCCGGGGCACACCTGAGATACCTGGGGCACACCTGAGACACAGCTGGGATACCCGGGGCACACCTGTGGCACACCTGGGATGGACCTGAGATACCCAGGGCACACCGGGGGCACACCTGAGACACACCCGAGATACCCGGGGCACACCTGAGGTAGCTGGGGCACACCTGGCGCACACCTGGGATACCTGGGACACACCTGAGATACCCGGGGCACACCTGGGGCACACCTGGGACACCCGGGGCACACCTGGGGCACACCTGAGATACCTGGGACACATCTGGGACACACCTGAGATACCCAGGGCGCACCTGGGATGGACCTGAGATACCTGGGGCACACCTGGGGCACACCTGGGGCACACCTGAGCTACCTGGGGCACACCTGGGGCACACCTGGGATACCCGGGGCACACCTGAGACACCCAAAACACACCTGGAGCTGCTACTACGTCCAGGTGTGTCTCACCCATAACGAATTGCCCCGAGGTGTACCCAGGTGTGCCCAGGTGTGTCCCAGGTGTATCTAACCCCACCCAGGTGTGTCCCAGGTGTCTCTAACCCCACCCAGGTGCCTCTAACCCCACCCAGGTGTGCCCAGGTGTCTCTAACCCCACCCAGGTGTGTCCCAGGTGTGTCCCAGGTGTATCTAACCCCACCCAGGTGTGTCCCAGGTGTGTCTGACCCCACCCAGGTGTATCTAACCCATCCCCAGGTGTGCCCAGGTGCGTCACTGGTGTGTCTAATCCTATCCAGGTGTATCCCAGGTGTGTCCCAGGTGTGTGTGAGTCTCACCTGTCTCTGCTCGACGTGGGTGGAGCCGTCCAGGCGCAGGTAGATGTGCCCCAGGTGTGCCCAGGTGCCTCTAACCCCACCCAGGTGTGTCCCAAGTGTGTCTGACCCCACCCAGGTGTGTCCCAGGTGTGTCCCAGGTGTGTCTGACCCCACCCAGGTGTATCCCAATCACACCCAGGTGTATCCCAGGTGCATCTAACCCTATCCAGGTGTCTCTAACCCCACCCAGGTGTGTCCCAGGAGGTGTGTGGGGGTCTCACCTGTCTCTGCTCGACGCGGGTGGAGCCGTCCAGGCGCAGGTAGATGTGCCCCAGGTGTCTCTAACCCCACCCAGGTGTGTCCCAGGTGTATCTAACCCCACCCAGGTGTGTCCCAGGTGTGTCCCAGGTGTCTCTAACCCCACCCAGGTGTGCCCCAGGTGTATCTAACCCCACCCAGGTGTGTCCCAGGTGTGTCCCAGGTGTCTCTAACCCCACCCAAGTCTGTCCCAGGTGTGTCCCAGGTGTATCTAACCCCACCCAGGTGTGCCCAGGTGTATCTAACCCCACCCAGGTGTGTCCCAGGTGTGTCTGACCCCACCCAGGTGTGTCCCAGGTGTGTGTGGGATGTCTCACCTGTCTCTGCTCCACGCGGGTGGAGCCGTCCAGGCGCAGGTAGATGTGCCCCAGGTGTATCCCAGGTGTATCCCAGGTGTATCCCAGGTGTATGTAACCCCACCCAGGTGTGTCTGACCCCACCCAGGTGTGTCCCAGGTGTGTGTGGGTCTCACCTGTCTCTGCTCCACGCGGGTGGAGCCGTCCAGGCGCAGGTAGATGTGCCCCAGGTGTGCCCAGGTGTCTCTAACCCCACCCAGGTGCCTCTAACCCCACCCAGGTGTGTCCCAGGTGTATCTAACCCTATCCAGGTGTATCTAACCCCACCCAGGTGTGTCCCAAAGTGTGTCCCAGGTGTGTCTAACCCCACCCAGGTGTGTCCCAGGTGTGGTGGGGCTGTCTCACCTGTCTCTGCTCCCACGCTGGGTGGAGCCATCCAGGCAGGTAGATGTGCCCCAGGTGTATGTGACCCCACCCAGGTGTCTCTAACCCCACCCAGGTGTGTGTGGGTCTCACCTGTCTCTGCTCCACGCGGGTGGAGCCGTCCAGGCGCAGGTAGATGTGCCCCAGGTGTGCCCAGGTGTCTCTAACCCCACCCAGGTGTCTCTAACCCCACCCAGGTGCCTCTAACCCCACCCAGGTGTGTCCCAGGTGTATCTAACCCTATCCAGGTGTATCTAACCCCACCCAGGTGTGTCCCAAGTGTGTCCCAGGTGTGTCTAACCCCACCCAGGTGTGTCCCAGGTGTGTGTGGGCTGTCTCACCTGTCTCTGCTCCACGCGGGTGGAGCCATCCAGGCGCAGGTAGATGTGCCCCAGGTGTATGTGACCCCACCCAGGTGTGTCTCTAACCCCACCCAGGTGTGTGTGGGTCTCACCTGTCTCTGCTCCACGCTAGGGTGGAGCCGTCCAGGCGCAGGTAGATGTGCCCCAGGTGTGCCCAGGTGTCTCTAACCCCACCCAGGTGTCTCTAACCCCACCCAGGTGTGCCCCAGGTGTCTCTAACCCCACCCAGGTGTGTGGGGGTCTCACCTGTCTCTGCTCCATGCGGGTGGAGCCGTCCAGGCGCAGCTAGATGTGCCCCAGGTGTATGTGACCCCACCCAGGTGTATCTAACCCCACCCAGGTGTGCCCAGGTGTATCTAACCCCACCCAGGTGTGTCTGACCCCACCCAGGTGTGTCCCAGGTGTGTGTGGGGGTCTCACCTGTCTCTCCTCCACGCGGGTGGAGCCGTCCAGGCGCAGGTAGATGTGCCCCAGGTGTGTCCAGGTGTATCTAACCCCACCCAGGTGTGTCTGACCCCACCCAGGTGTGTCCCAGGTGTGTGTGAGTCTCACCTGTCTCTGCTCGACACGGGTGGAGCCGTCCAGGTGCAGGTAGATGTGCCCCAGGTGTATCCCAGGTGTATGTAACCCCACCCAGGTGCCTCTAACCCCACCCAGGTGTGTCCCAGGTGTGTGTGGGCTGTCTCACCTGTCTCTGCTCCACGCAGGTGGAGCCGTCCAGGCGCAGGTAGATGTGCCCCAGGTGTATCCCAGGTGTGTCTAACCCCACCCAGGTGTGTCCCAGGTGTCTCTAACCCCACCCAGGTGTGTCCCAGGTGTGTCCCAGGTGTGTGTGGGTCTCACCTGTGGTGTCCTGCTCCACGCTGGGTGGAGCCGCCCAGGCGCAGGTAGATGTGCCCCAGGTGTATCCCAGGTGTCTCCTAACCCCCACCCAGGTGTGTCCCAGGTGTGTGTGAGTCTCACCTGTCCCTGCTTGACGCTGGTGGAGCCGCCCAGGCGCAGGTAGATGTGCCCC
>NW_022148905.1:0-14295 GCF_901933205.1 Camarhynchus parvulus | reverse complement strand
TTATGGCCTGATTTGGTCCATTGCACTGCACCTGATCTAATCCCGTCCATTTCCTTGTAGTCTCTAAATGTCTCAGATTTTTTCTTTTTCTCCTCCAATTGCATTCATTAGATGGTATCTCCCTTTCAGAGTCTTTGTAAGACCTTCTTTTCTGTTTTGCCCTTCAGCACGGGACAGTTTTGGCAAGCTTTGCTGCATGTGCCTGCACTTGATGGCATAAGGCCTGCCTTTTGATGCCTTTGACTTTGGGGAAGATAGTTGGGGTTTTTTTTTTTTGCAGTATCCATGCCATGTCCCTCTTATCTTCCCCTCAAGTTTTGCCTTCCTTCGTGACTTTTCCCCCCTGCTTTTGCAACATCTCTGAGCTTAGTTTTGGCCTCTTTTGGTCCTTTTGCACTGCACCTGATCTAAACCCGCTCCATTTCCTTGTAGTCACTAAATTTCCCCAAGTTTTTTTTCTTTCTCCTCCAATTGCATTTCATTTGATGCTATCTCCCTTTCAGAGTCTTTGTAAGACCTCCTTTTGACTCTTTTGGCCTTCAGCAGGGATCAATTTTGGCAAGCTTTGCTGCACGTGCCTGTATTTGCTGGCACGTGGCCTGCTTTTTGATGCCTTTGACTTTGGGCAAGATTTCTGTTTATTTTTTTTTTGAAGTATCCATGCCATGTCCCTCATATCTTCCCCTCCAAGGTGTGTCTTCCTCTGGGACCTTTTCCCCTGCTTTTGCAACATCTGTCAGCTTAGTTTTGGCCTCTTTTGGTCCTTTGCACTGTGGCTAAGTTCCTCACCGACCACTTTTGAAGACACTAACTCTCCCGATTTTCTGGGTTTTTTTTTTAATTGCATTTTATTTGATCCTATCTCCTTTCCAATGCCTTTCTAAGCCTTTCTTTTTTTCGCCAAGATTCCGTTTCCCTTCCCGAAAGGAAATGAAATTTCCTTTTGGGAAGGGAAACGGAATCTTGCGATTTCAATGGGGACCAAGAGGGGAATCTTTGCTGCATGTCCCTGCACTTGATGGCATGCCATGCCTTTTGATGGCTTTGACTCTGGGGAAGATTTTTTTTTTTTTTGAAGTATCCATGCCATGTCCCTCATATCTTCCCCTCCAAGCTGATTCTCCTCCGGGACTTGTTCCCCTGCTTTTGCAACATCTCTGAGCTCAGTTATGGCCTGATTTGGTCCATTGCACTGCACCTGATCTAATCCCGGTCCATTTCCTTGTAGTCTCTAAATGTCTCAGATTTTTCTTTTTCTCCTCCAATTGCATTCATTAGATGGTATCTCCCTTTCAGAGTCTTTGTAAGACCTTCTTTTCTGTTTTGCCCTTCAGCACGGCTCAGTTTTGGCAAGCTTTGCTGCATGTGCCTGCACTTGATGGCATAAGGCCTGCCTTTTGATGCCTTTGACTTTGGGGAAGATAGTTGGGGTTTTTTTTTTTGCAGTATCCATGCCATGTCCCTCTTATCTTCCCCTCAAGTTTTGCCTTCCTTCGTGACTTTTCCCCCCTGCTTTTTTTGCAACATCTCTGAGCTTAGTTTTGGCCTCTTTTGGTCCTTTGCACTGCACCTGATCTAAACCCGCTCCATTTCCTTGTAGTCACTAAATTTCCCCAAGTTTTTCTTTCTCCTCCAATTGCATTTCATTTGATGCTATCTCCCTTTCAGAGTCTTTGTAAGACCTCCTTTTGACTCTTTTGGCCTTCAGCAGGGATCAATTTTGGCAAGCTTTGCTGCACGTGCCTGTATTTGCTGGCACGTGGCCTGCTTTTTGATGCCTTTGACTTTGGGCAAGATTTCTGTTTATTTTTTTTTTGAAGTATCCATGCCATGTCCCTCATATCTTCCCCTCCAAGGTGTGTCTTCCTCTGGGACTTTTTCCCCTGCTTTTGCAACATCTGTCAGCTTAGTTTTGGCCTCTTTTGGTCCTTTGCACTGTGGCTAAGTTCCTCACCGACCACTTTTGAAGACACTAACTCTCCCGATTTTCTGGGTTTTTTTCAATTGCATTTTATTTGATCCTATCTCCTTTCCAATGCCTTTCTAAGCCTTTCTTTTCGGGTTCGCAAGATTCCGTTTCCCTTCCCGAAAGGAAATGAAATTTCCTTTTGGGAAGGGAAACGGAATCTTGCGATTTCAATGGGGACCAAGAGGGGAATCTTTGCTGCATGTCCCTGCACTTGATGGCATGCCATGCCTTTTGATGGCTTTGACTCTGGGGAAGATTTTTTTTTTTGAAGTATCCATGCCATGTCCCTCATATCTTCCCCTCCAAGCTGATTCTCCTCCGGGACTTTTTCCCCTGCTTTTGCAACATCTCTGAGCTCAGTTATGGCCTGATTTGGTCCATTGCACTGCACCTGATCTAATCCCGGTCCATTTCCTTGTAGTCTCTAAATGTCTCAGATTTTTCTTTTTCTCCTCCAATTGCATTCATTAGATGGTATCTCCCTTTCAGAGTCTTTGTAAGACCTTCTTTTCTGTTTTGCCCTTCAGCACGGGACAGTTTTGGCAAGCTTTGCTGCATGTGCCTGCACTTGATGGCATAAGGCCTGCCTTTTGATGCCTTTGACTTTGGGGAAGATAGTTGGGGTTTTTTTTTTGCAGTATCCATGCCATGTCCCTCTTATCTTCCCCTCCAAGTTTTGCCTTCCTTCGTGACTTTTCCCCTGCTTTTGCAACATCTCTGAGCTTAGTTTTGGCCTCTTTTGGTCCTTTGCACTGCACCTGATCTAAACCCGCTCCATTTCCTTGTAGTCACTAAATTTCCCCAAGTTTTTTTTTTCTCCTCCAATTGCATTTCATTTTTGATGCTATCTCCCTTTCAGAGTCTTTGTAAGACCTCCTTTTTTTGACTCTTTTGGCCTTCAGCAGGGATCAATTTTGGCAAGCTTTGCTGCACGTGCCTGTATTTGCTGGCACGGCCTGCCTGCTTTTTGATGCCTTTGACTTTGGGCAAGATTTTTTATTTTTTTTTTTGAAGTATCCATGCCATGTCCCTCATATCTTCCCCTCCAAGGTGTGTCTTCCTCTGGGACCTTTTTGGTCCCCTGCACCTTCTAAACCCGCAACAACATCTGTCAATTGCTTTCAGTTTTGGCCCTCTTTTGGTCCTTTTTGCACTGTGGCTAAGTTCCTCACCGACCACTTTTGAAGACACTAACATCTCCCGATTTTTCTGGGTTTTTCCCGATTTTCTGGGTTTTCAATTGCATTTTATTTGATCCTATCTCCTTTCCAATGCCTTTCTAAGCCTTTCTTTTCGGGTTCGCAAGATTCCGTTTCCCTTCCCGAAAGGAAATTTCATTTCCTTTCGGGGAAGATTCCGTTTCCCTTCCCATGCCTTTTGAAAGGAAATTTCAATTTCCTTTTCGGGAGGGAAACGGAATCTTATGGCCTGCCATTGCATTTCAATCCCGGGGGGACCAAGAGGGAATCTTTGCTGCATGTCCCTGCACTTGATGGCATGCCATGCCTTTTGATGGCTTTGACTCTGGGGAAGATTTTTTTTTTTTTTTTTTTTTTGAAGTATCCATGCCATGTCCCTCATATCTTCCCCTCCAAGCTGATTCTCCTCCGGGACTTGTTCCCCTGCTTTTGCAACATCTCTGAGCTCAGTTATGGCCTGATTTGGTCCATTGCACTGCACCTGATCTAATCCCGGTCCATTTCCTTGTAGTCTCTAAATGTCTCAGATTTTTTTTTTTTTTCTCCTCCAATTGCATTCATTAGATGGTATCTCCCTTTCAGAGTCTTTTAAGACCTTCTTTTCTGTTTTGCCCTTCAGCAGCACGGGACAGTTTTGGCAAGCTTTTGCTGCATGTGCCTGCACTTGATGGCATAAGGCCTGCCTTTTGATGCCTTTGACTTTGGGGAAGATAGTTGGGGTTTTTTTTTTTTTTTGCAGTATCCATGCCATGTCCCTCTTATCTTCCCCTCCAAGTTTTGCCTTCCTTCGTGACTTTTCCCCCTGCTTTTGCAACATCTCTGAGCTTAGTTTTGGCCTCTTTTTTCCTGTCCTTTTGCACTGCACCTGATCTAAACCCTCTTCATTTCCTTGTAGTCACTAAATTTCCCCAAGTTTTTCTTTTTTGGCAAGCTCCTCCAATTGCATTTCATTTGATTGATCCCTTTCAGAGTCTTTTTGTAAGACCTCCCCTTTTGACTCTTTTGGGCCTTCAGCAGGGATCAATTTTGGCAAGCTTTTGCTGCACGTGCCTGTATTTGCTGGCACGTGGCCTGCTTTTTGATGCCTTTGACTTTGGGCAAGATTTCTGTTTATTTTTTTTTTTTGAAGTATCCATGCCATGTCCCTCATATCTTCCCCTCCCTCCAGGTGTGTGTTCCTTCCTGGGACTTTTTCCCCTGCTTTTGCAACATCTGTCAGCTTAGTTTTGGCCTCTTTTGGTCCTTTGCACTGTGGCTAAGTTCCTCACCGACCACTTTTGAAGACACTAACTCTCCCGATTTTCTGGGTTTTTTTCAATTGCATTTTATTTGATCCTATCTCCTTTCCAATGCCTTTCTAAGCCTTTCTTTTCGGGTTCGCAAGATTCCGTTTCCCTTCCCGAAAGGAAATTTCATTTCCTTTCGGGAAGGGAAACGGAATCTTGCGATTTCAATGGGGACCAAGAGGGGAATCTTTGCTGCATGTCCCTGCACTTGATGGCATGCCATGCCTTTTGATGGCTTTGACTCTGGGGAAGATTTTTTTTTTTTTTGAAGTATCCATGCCATGTCCCTCATATCTTCCCCTCCAAGCTGATTCTCCTCCGGGACTTGTTCCCCTGCTTTTGCAACATCTCTGAGCTCAGTTATGGCCTGATTTGGTCCATTGCACTGCACCTGATCTAATCCCGTCCATTTCCTTGTAGTCTCTAAATGTCTCAGATTTTTCTTTTTCTCCTCCAATTGCATTCATTAGATGGTATCTCCCTTTCAGAGTCTTTGTAAGACCTTCTTTTCTGTTTTGCCCTTCAGCACGGCTCAGTTTTGGCAAGCTTTGCTGCATGTGCCTGCACTTGATGGCATAAGGCCTGCCTTTTGATGCCTTTGACTTTGGGGAAGATAGTTGGGGTTTTTTTTTTTGCAGTATCCATGCCATGTCCCTCTTATCTTCCCCTCAAGTTTTGCCTTCCTTCGTGACTTTTCCCCTGCTTTTTGCAACATCTCTGAGCTTAGTTTTGGCCTCTTTTGGTCCTTTGCACTGCACCTGATCTAAACCCGCTCCATTTCCTTGTAGTCACTAAATTTCCCCAAGTTTTTTTTTCTCCTCCAATTGCATTTCATTTGATGCTATCTCCCTTTCAGAGTCTTTGTAAGACCTCCTTTTTGACTCTTTTGGCCTTCAGCAGGGATCAATTTTGGCAAGCTTTGCTGCACGTGCCTGTATTTGCTGGCACGTGGCCTGCTTTTTTTGATGCCTTTGACTTTGGGCAAGATTTCTGTTTATTTTTTTTTTGAAGTATCCATGCCATGTCCCTCATATCTTCCCCTCCAAGGTGTGTCTTCCTCTGGGACTTTTTCCCCTGCTTTTGCAACATCTGTCAGCTTAGTTTTGGCCTCTTTTGGTCCTTTTGCACTGTGGCTAAGTTCCTCACCGACCACTTTTGAAGACACTAAACTCTCCCGATTTTCTGGGTTTTTTTCAATTGCATTTTATTTGATCCTATCTCCTTTCCAATGCCTTTCTAAGCCTTTCTTTTTTCCTTCGCAAGATTCCGTTTCCCTTCCCGAAAGGAAATTTTTCCTTTCGGGAAGGGAAACGGAATCTTGCGATTTCAATGGGGACCAAGAGGGGAATCTTTGCTGCATGTCCCTGCACTTGATGGCATGCCATGCCTTTTGATGGCTTTGACTCTGGGGAAGATTTTTTTTTTTTTGAAGTATCCATGCCATGTCCCTCATATCTTCCCCTCAAGCTGATTCTCCTCCGGGACTTGTTCCCCTGTTCCCCTTTTTGCAACATCTCTGAGCTCAGTTATGGCCTGATTTGGTCCATTGCACTGCACCTGATCTAATCCCGGTCCATTTCCTTGTAGTCTCTAAATGTCTCAGATTTTTCTTTTTCTCCTCCAATTGCATTCATTAGATGGTATCTCCCTTTCAGAGTCTTTGTAAGACCTTCTTTTCTGTTTTGCCCTTCAGCACGGCTCAGTTTTGGCAAGCTTTGCTGCATGTGCCTGCACTTGATGGCATAAGGCCTGCCTTTTGATGCCTTTGACTTTGGGGAAGATAGTTGGGGTTTTTTTTTTTTTTTTTGCAGTGTCCATGCCATGTCCCTCTTATCTTCCCCTCCAAGTTTTGCCTTCCTTCGTGACTTTTCCCCCTGCTTTTGCAACATCTCTGAGCTTAGTTTTGGCCTCTTTTGGTCCTTTGCACTGCACCTGATCTAAACCCGCTCCATTTCCTTGTAGTCACTAAATTTCCCCAAGTTTTTCTTTCTCCTCCAATTGCATTTCATTTGATGCTATCTCCCTTTCAGAGTCTTTGTAAGACCTCCTTTTGACTCTTTTGGCCTTCAGCAGGGATCAATTTTGGCAAGCTTTGCTGCACGTGCCTGTATTTGCTGGCACGTGGCCTGCTTTTTGATGCCTTTGACTTTGGGCAAGATTTCTGTTTATTTTTTTTTTTGTATCCATGCCATGTCCCTCATATCTTCCCCTCCAAGGTGTGTCTTCCTCTGGGACTTTTTCCCCTGCTTTTGCAACATCTGTCAGCTTAGTTTTGGCCTCTTTTGGTCCTTTGCACTGTGGCTAAGTTCCTCACCGACCACTTTTGAAGACACTAACTCTCCCGATTTTCTGGGTTTTTTTCAATTGCATTTTATTTGATCCTATCTCCTTTCCAATGCCTTTCTAAGCCTTTCTTTTCGGGTTCGCAAGATTCCGTTTCCCTTCCCGAAAGGAAATTTCATTTCCTTTCGGGAAGGGAAACGGAATCTTGCGATTTCAATGGGGACCAAGAGGGGAATCTTTGCTGCATGTCCCTGCACTTGATGGCATGCCATGCCTTTTGATGGCTTTGACTCTGGGGAAGATTTTTTTTTCTTTTTTTGAAGTATCCATGCCATGTCCCTCATATCTTCCCCTCCAAGCTGATTCTCCTCCGGGACTTGTTCCCCTGCTTTTGCAACATCTCTGAGCTCAGTTATGGCCTGATTTGGTCCATTGCACTGCACCTGATCTAATCCCGGTCCATTTCCTTGTAGTCTCTAAATGTCTCAGATTTTTCTTTTTCTCCTCCAATTGCATTCATTAGATGGTATCTCCCTTTCAGAGTCTTTGTAAGACCTTCTTTTCTGTTTTGCCCTTCAGCACGGGACAGTTTTGGCAAGCTTTGCTGCATGTGCCTGCACTTGATGGCATAAGGCCTGCCTTTTGATGCCTTTGACTTTGGGGAAGATAGTTGGGGTTTTTTTTTTTTTTGCAGTATCCATGCCATGTCCCTCTTATCTTCCCCTCAAGTTGCCTTCCTTCGTGACTTTTCCCCTGCTTTTGCAACATCTCTGAGCTTAGTTTTGGCCTCTTTTGGTCCTTTGCACTGCACCTGATCTAAACCCGCTCCATTTCCTTGTAGTCACTAAATTTCCCCAAGTTTTTTTTTTCCTCCAATTGCATTTCATTTGATGCTATCTCCCTTTCAGAGTCTTTGTAAGACCTCCTTTTGACTCTTTTGGCCTTCAGCAGGGATCAATTTTGGCAAGCTTTGCTGCACGTGCCTGTATTTGCTGGCACGTGGCCTGCTTTTTTGATGATGCCTTTGACTTTGGGCAAGATTTCTGTTTATTTTTTTTTTTTTGAAGTATCCATGCCATGTCCCTCATATCTTCCCCTCCAAGGTGTGTCTTCCTCTGGGACCTTTTCCCCTGCTTTTGCAACATCTGTCAGCTTAGTTTTGGCCTCTTTTGGTCCTTTGCACTGTGGCTAAGTTCCTCACCGACCACTTTTGAAGACACTAACTCTCCCGATTTTCTGGGTTTTCAATTGCATTTTATTTGATCCTATCTCCTTTCCAATGCCTTTCTAAGCCTTTCTTTTTTCGCTTCCGTTTCCCTTCCCGGAAATGAAATTTCCTTTCTAAACCCTGCACTTGATGGCCATGATTCTGGGCAAGATTTTTTTTTTTTTTTTGAAGTATCCATGCCATGTCCCTCATATCTTCCCCTCAAAGCTGATTCTCCTCCGGACTTGTTTCCCTGCTTTTGCAACATCTCTGAGCTCAGTTATGGCCTGATTTGGTCCATTGCACTGCACCTGATCTAATCCCGGTCCATTTCCTTGTAGTCTCTAAATGTCTCAGATTTTTCTTTTTCTCCTCCAATTGCATTCATTAGATGGTATCTCCCTTTCAGAGTCTTTGTAAGACCTTCTTTTCTGTTTTGCCCTTCAGCACTTTTTGGCAAGCTTTTGCTGCATGTGCCTGCACTTCCATGCCTGCCTTTTGATGCCTTTTGACTTTGGGGAAGATTTTTTTTTTTTTTTTTGCAGTATCCATGCCATGTCCCTCATATCTTCCCCTCAAGTTTTGCCTCCTCCGGGACTTTTTCCCCTGCTTTTTGCAACATCTCTGAGCTCAGTTTTGGCCTCTTTTGGTCCATTGCACTGCACCTGATCTAAACCCCGGTAGTCACTAAATTTCTCCCAATTTTTTTTTTTTTCCTCCAATTGCATTTCATTTGATGCTATCTCCCTTTCAGAGTCTTTGTAAGACCTTCTTTTGACTCTTTTTGCCCTTCAGCAGGGATCAATTTTGGCAAGCTTTGCTGCATGTGCCTGCACTTGCTGGCATAAGGCCTGCCTTTTGATTTTGACTTTGGGCAAGATTTCTGTTTATTTTTTTTTTTTGAAGTATCCATGCCATGTCCCTCATATCTTCCCCTCCAAGTTGTGTCTTCCTCTGGGACTTTTTCCCCTGCTTTTGCAACATCTGTCAGCTTAGTTTTGGCCTCTTTTGGTCCTTTGCACTGCACTGTGGCTAAGTTCCTCACCGACCACTTTTGAAGACACTAACTCTCCCGATTTTCTGGGTTTTTTTCAATTGCATTTTATTTGATCCTATCTCCTTTCCAATGCCTTTCTAAGCCTTTCTTTTTCAGAGGGTTTTCCTTTTTGACTCTTTTGATTCCGTTTCCCTTCTTCCCGAAAAGGAAATTTCATTTCCTTTTGGGAAGGGAAACGGAATCTTGCATTTCAATGGGGACCAAGAGGGGAATCTTTGCTGCATGTCCCTGCACTTGATGGCATGCCATGCCTTTTGATGGCTTTGACTCTGGGGGCAAGATTTTTTTTTTTTTGAAGTATCCATGCCATGTCCCTCATATCTTCCCCTCCAAGCTGATTCTCCTCCGGGACTTGTTCCCCTGCTTTTGCAACATCTCTGAGCTCAGTTATGGCCTGATTTGGTCCATTGCACTGCACCTGATCTAATCCCGTCCATTTCCTTGTAGTCTCTAAATGTCTCAGATTTTTTGCTTTTTCTCCTCCAATTGCATTCATTAGATGGTATCTCCCTTTCATCTTTTCCCGTAAGACCTTCTTTTTTCTGTTTTGCCCTTCAGCAATGGGGACCAGTTTTGGCAAGCTTTGCTGCATGTGCCTGCACTTGACATAAGGCCTGCCTTTTGATGCTTTTGACTTTGGGGAAGATAGTTGGGTTTTTTTTTGAGTATCCATGCCATGTCCCTCATATCTTCCCCTCCAAGTTTTGCCTCCGGGACTTTTTCCCCTGCTTTTGCAACATCTCTGAGCTCAGTTTTGGCCTGATTTGGTCCATTGCACTGCACCTGATCTAAACCCGGTCCATTTCCTTGTAGTCTCTAAATGTCTCAGATTTTTTTTTTTTCCTCCAATTGCATTTCATTGATGGTATCTCCCTTTCATCTTTGTAAGACCTTCTTTTCTGTTTTGGCCTTCAGCAGGGATCAATTTTTGCAAGCTTTGCTGCATTTGCTTTGCCTTTGACTTTTTGATGGCATAAGGCCTGCCTTTGCCTTTGACTTTGGGGAAGATAGTTGGGTTTTTTTTTTTTTGCAGTGTCCATGCCATGTCCCTCTTATCTTCCCCTCCAAGTTTTGCCTTCCTTCGTGACTTTTCCCCTGCTTTTGCAACATCTCTGAGCTTAGTTTTGGCCTCTTTTGGTCCTTTTTGCACTGCACCTGATCTAAACCCGCTCCATTTCCTTGTAGTCACTAAATTTCCCCAAGTTTTTTCTTTCTCCTCCAATTGCATTTCATTTGATGCTATCTCCCTTTCAGAGTCTTTGTAAGACCTCCTTTTGACTCTTTTGGCCTTCAGCAGGGATCAATTTTGGCAAGCTTTGCTGCACGTGCCTGTATTTGCTGGCACGTGGCCTGCTTTTTGATGCCTTTGACTTTGGGCAAGATTTCTGTTTATTTTTTTTTGAAGTATCCATGCCATGTCCCTCATATCTTCCCCTCCAAGGTGTGTCTTCCTCTGGGACTTTTTCCCCTGCTTTTGCAACATCTGTCAGCTTAGTTTTGGCCTCTTTTGGTCCTTTTGCACTGTGGCTAAGTTCCTCACCGACCACTTTTGAAGACACTAACTCTCCCGATTTTCTGGGTTTTCAATTGCATTTTATTTGATCCTATCTCCTTTCCAATGCCTTTCTTTCTAGCCTTTCTTTTTTCGGGTTCGCAAGATTCCGTTTCCCTTCGAGAAATTTTCCTTTTGGGAAGTTTCCCTTCCCTTTGAAAGGAAATTTCCTTTTCCTTGAAGGGAAACGGAATCTTTTTGCAACATTTCAATTCAATTTGGGACCAAGAGGGGAATCTTTGCTGCATGTCCCTGCACTTGATGGCATGCCATGCCTTTTGATGGCTTTTTGACTCTGGGGAAGATTTTTTTTTTTTTTTTGAAGTATCCATGCCATGTCCCTCATATCTTCCCCTCCAAGCTGATTCTCCTCCGGGACTTGTTCCCCTGCTTTTGCAACATCTCTGAGCTCAGTTATGGCCTGATTTGGTCCATTGCACTGCACCTGATCTAATCCCGGTCCATTTCCTTGTAGTCTCTAAATGTCTCAGATTTTTCTTTTCCTCCAATTGCATTCATTAGATGGTATCTCCCTTTCAGAGTCTTTGTAAGACCTTCTTTTCTGTTTTGCCCTTCAGCACGGCTCAGTTTTGGCAAGCTTTGCTGCATGTGCCTGCACTTGATGGCATAAGGCCTGCCTTTTGATGCCTTTGACTTTGGGGAAGATAGTTGGGTTTTTTTTTTTTTTTTTCCATTGTCCCTCATATCTTCCCCTCCAAGCTGTGTCCCCTGCCATGTCCCTTGCACTATCTTCCCCTCAAAATGTTTTTTTTTCCTTCGTGATCTTTTCCCCTTTTCTGCTTTTGCAACATCTCTGAGCTTAGTTTTGGCCTCTTTTTTTTTTTTTTTGGTCCTTTGCACTGCACCTGATCTAAACCCCTGCTCCATTTTGGCCTTTTTGTAGTCACTAAATTTCCCCTTTTTTTTTTTTCTCCTCCAATTGCATTTCATTTGATGCTATCTCCCTTTCAGAGTCTTTGTAAGACCTCCTTTTTTGACTCTTTTGGCCTTCAGCAGGGATCAATTTTGGCAAGCTTTGCTGCACGTGCCTGTATTTGCTGGCACGTGGCCTGCTGATTTTTTTGACTTTGGGCAAGATTTCTGTTTATTTTTTTTTTGAAGTATCCATGCCATGTCCCTCATATCTTCCCCTCAAGGTGTGTCTTCCTCTGGGACCTTTTCCCCTGCTTTTGCAACATCTGTCAGCTTAGTTTTGGCCTCTTTTGGTCCTTTGCACTGTGGCTAAGTTCCTCACCGACCACTTTTGAAGACACTAACTCTCCCGATTTTCTGGGTTTTTTCAATTGCATTTTATTTGATCCTATCTCCTTTCCAATGCCTTTCTAAGCCTTTCTTTTCGGGTTCGCAAGATTCCGTTTCCCTTCCCGAAAGGAAATGAAATTTCCTTTTGGGAAGGGAAACGGAATCTTGCGATTTCAATGGGGACCAAGAGGGGAATCTTTGCTGCATGTCCCTGCACTTGATGGCATGCCATGCCTTTTGATGGCTTTGACTCTGGGGAAGATTTTTTTTTCTTTTTTTGAAGTATCCATGCCATGTCCCTCATATCTTCCCCTCCAAGCTGATTCTCCTCCGGGACTTGTTCCCCTGCTTTTGCAACATCTCTGAGCTCAGTTATGGCCTGATTTGGTCCATTGCACTGCACCTGATCTAATCCCGGTCCATTTCCTTGTAGTCTCTAAATGTCTCAGATTTTTCTTTTTCTCCTCCAATTGCATTCATTAGATGGTATCTCCCTTTCAGAGTCTTTGTAAGACCTTCTTTTCTGTTTTGCCCTTCAGCACGGCTCAGTTTTGGCAAGCTTTGCTGCATGTGCCTGCACTTGATGGCATAAGGCCTGCCTTTTGATGCCTTTGACTTTGGGGAAGATAGTTGGGGTTTTTTTTTTTTTTTTTTGCAGTGTCCATGCCATGTCCCTCTTATCTTCCCCTCCAAGTTTTGCCTTCCTTCGTGACTTTTCCCCTGCTTTTGCAACATCTCTGAGCTTAGTTTTGGCCTCTTTTGGTCCTTTGCACTGCACCTGATCTAAACCCGCTCCATTTCCTTGTAGTCACTAAATTTCCCCAAGTTTTTCTTTCTCCTCCAATTGCATTTCATTTGATGCTATCTCCCTTTCAGAGTCTTTGTAAGACCTCCTTTTGACTCTTTTGGCCTTCAGCAGGGATCAATTTTGGCAAGCTTTGCTGCACGTGCCTGTATTTGCTGGCACGTGGCCTGCTTTTTGATGCCTTTGACTTTGGGCAAGATTTCTGTTTATTTTTTTTTTTGAAGTATCCATGCCATGTCCCTCATATCTTCCCCTCCAAGGTGTGTCTTCCTCTGGGACCTTTTCCCCTGCTTTTGCAACATCTGTCAGCTTAGTTTTGGCCTCTTTTGGTCCTTTGCACTGTGGCTAAGTTCCTCACCGACCACTTTTGAAGACACTAACTCTCCCGATTTTCTGGGTTTTTTCAATTGCATTTTATTTGATCCTATCTCCTTTCCAATGCCTTTCTAAGCCTTTCTTTTCGGGTTCGCAAGATTCCGTTTCCCTTCCCGAAAGGAAATGAAATTTCCTTTTGGGAAGGGAAACGGAATCTTGCGATTTCAATGGGGACCAAGAGGGGAATCTTTGCTGCATGTCCCTGCACTTGATGGCATGCCATGCCTTTTGATGGCTTTGACTCTGGGGAAGATTTTTTTTTTTTTTTGAAGTATCCATGCCATGTCCCTCATATCTTCCCCTCCAAGCTGATTCTCCTCCGGGACTTGTTCCCCTGCTTTTGCAACATCTCTGAGCTCAGTTATGGCCTGATTTGGTCCATTGCACTGCACCTGATCTAATCCCGGTCCATTTCCTTGTAGTCTCTAAATGTCTCAGATTTTTCTTTTTCTCCTCCAATTGCATTCATTAGATGGTATCTCCCTTTCAGAGTCTTTGTAAGACCTTCTTTTCTGTTTTGCCCTTCAGCACGGCTCAGTTTTGGCAAGCTTTGCTGCATGTGCCTGCACTTGATGGCATAAGGCCTGCCTTTTGATGCCTTTGACTTTGGGGAAGATAGTTGGGGTTTTTTTTTTTTTTTGCAGTGTCCATGCCATGTCCCTCTTATCTTCCCCTCCAAGTTTTGCCTTCCTTCGTGACTTTTCCCCCCTGCTTTTGCAACATCTCTGAGCTTAGTTTTGGCCTCTTTTGGTCCTTTGCACTGCACCTGATCTAAACCAGCTCCATTTCCTTGTAGTCACTAAATTTCCCCAAGTTTTTCTTTCTCCTCCAATTGCATTTCATTTGATGCTATCTCCCTTTCAGAGTCTTTGTAAGACCTCCTTTTGACTCTTTTGGCCTTCAGCAGGGATCAATTTTGGCAAGCTTTGCTGCACGTGCCTGTATTTGCTGGCACGTGGCCTGCTTTTTGATGCCTTTGACTTTGGGCAAGATTTCTGTTTATTTTTTTTTTGAAGTATCCATGCCATGTCCCTCATATCTTCCCCTCAAGGTGTGTCTTCCTCTGGGACTTTTTCCCCTGCTTTTGCAACATCTGTCAGCTTAGTTTTGGCCTCTTTTGGTCCTTTTGCACTGTGGCTAAGTTCCTCACCGACCACTTTTGAAGACACTAACTCTCCCGATTTTCTGGGTTTTTTCAATTGCATTTTATTTGATCCTATCTCCTTTCCAATGCCTTTCTAAGCCTTTCTTTTCGGGTTACGCAAGATTCCGTTTCCCTTCCCGAAAGGAAATTTCATT
>NW_022148904.1:0-14300 GCF_901933205.1 Camarhynchus parvulus | reverse complement strand
AAGCCTATCAGCAACACCAGCCACTGTATGATATCATTAGCATTTAGAGTGGATCTGAACCCTTCAAAAACTGGTAGGGCAGGCCCAAAGAGATGGTTAAAGGGTTGGGAGAAGGTTTCCCCCGGTGTCATTTCCTTACAGCAGGTGCTATTATTAAAGTAACCCCAAAAACATACAGTTAGTATGTGATAACTGTGAATCCATGTGCCTGCTTTCCAGAGGAAGTTAAAAATCCATTAATTCCTCACCTTGTTCACTCATAAAACAAACTGGATCGCAGACACAGTAGCCTTGGTTATAGGACCTATGTTTAGACAAGGGCCTGCAAATGGGAGAAATGTAGCCACAACCACATGCCACCCAAACCAGGGTAAGCTGGACCACATGGTGACACCTAACAAGGTTTCTGTAGCAGCGTACAAAAATGAGATTACTCAAGAACTGTTATTTCCTTTTTATTTCTGTGCCCTTGAGCCTCACATTAAGCACCAAAATCTGTCTTGGTTTGGAAAGACAGGAGTCTCCTAAGGAAGGCAGGAGCCTCCCCTGAAATGGAGAATGTAAACCCCTTCCTTCCAAATTGCTATAAATTTTAAACTAAGGGGCCCTCAGGCAAAAAATATGGGAGCAGGGATAACAGTTCTTTAGTAGGGAAGAAAATAAAAAGATAAACAATGCAGTAAACTAAAACAACACTGACAGAGTCAGAACCCAACCTGACATCCTGTTGGTCAGGGTGGTGGCAGCAGTCCCATTGGAATCGTTGCTGCAGTCCTCCTGGAGTGTCAGGGGTGGTTCTGTTGGAGCAGTGATCCTGTAGAGGGCTGTAGTCTTCCTCTGAAGATCCAGGGGAAGAGAGCTGCTGTTTCCTCTGGGAAATCCAGTGGAGAAAGCCATGCTGGTGTTCCAGAAACTCAAGATTATATCCAGGTAGGAATGCTTGGCTCTCCCCTCTGGGTGGAGCATCTCACACTGGGATGCTGTAGTTCTTATCAGTTGTGCAGTGACATTCAATAGCCTGTTATCAGCAGATGTGTCCCAAGTTGTGGAAGAGATAAGGAAAACTGCCCACTTAACAGAAGACAACTGCCATGCAGATGGTAAATAGAATACAATTTGCTTGACAATCCAGGACATTGCCCCAAGCAGGATTTATTGCCCCAAGCAGGATAATTTCACACCAGAACTGAAGCATTGTGAATATTTGTGGTTATTGGCTTTAAAACACTGGGACATGGAAAAGGGGAAATGGATCTGTTACCAAGAGCTGTGGGGTGGTGGGAGCAGTGGGATGGGCTCTGCTGGCAGCGTTCAGCTTTCCTGGGAAGAGGGAGGGGGCCGGATCCAGCTCCATGGATCGCTCAGGCAGTGATTCCTGCCAGGATGAGAGAGGGTCACGGTGTCACCCTGTCCCTGTCCCCGTTCCACAGGATGGACCTGGCTGGAGCCACTTGGGAGAGGGAGCTGCTCCAGAATCCCACCTGACCCCACCCCAATCCTGCTCCATCCATCTATCCCACTTGATCCTGCCCCAATCCTGTCCCAGCCCTGCTCCATCAATCCCACCTGATCCTGCTCTATCCATTCTACCCAATCCTGCGCTGGAATCCCTCCCTGATCCCACTCCATCACTCCTGCCCCAATCCTGCTCCATCCATCCCTTCTGATACTGCTCCAGAATCCAGCTCCAATCTCACTTTACAATTCCACCTGATCCCACTCTAGACCCCTGCTCTGATCCAGAATCCCTCCCCAATCCCAGTCTGTCCACTCTGCCCCAATCTCCCTCTGGAATCCCACTCTCATCCCATGCTGTACCTGCAGCGGAGCCATTCATTCCCATGTCTTTTCCTGCAGAAAGAGAAGATCCATGAGATTCCAGCACAGATCACACACTGGGATTAACCCCAGGATCCATCCTGGGATCCACACAGAGGGGATCCAGAGCTGGATCCACCACTGGAACTCACCGGCTGCCAGGTTGTATCCATTCCTGTCCCTCCTCCCTGTGGAAACAAAGTGGGATCAGTGTCGGTGGCACAGGATTGCCAGAACGGTGCCAGGTGGATCCGTGCCCCTTCCCGACCCGCATCCCGTGTGTTACCGGATTGGAGCCTCCAGACGCCGAATCCGGTGAGGACAATGATGAGTATGAGGATGGCAGCAATGATGGACACAGCGACCACCACGGTGAGATTCCCACCAGATGTCGGCTCCGGGAAACGCGGGATAGTGAGGAGGGGAATCCCCATTTGGGAATTCCAAATTCCCAATTCCCACATTCCCAGCCTCACCCCAAGTGAAGATCCCGGGCTCTGGCATTCTGGGATGCTCCACCCTGCACCGGTACTGCTCCCGCTCCTCCAGCAGCACCTCGATCCTGGCCCAGGTGTGGAAGGTGCCGTCGCTGTTGGGAACGATCCCGCCCCACTCCGTCTCCTGATCCAAGGTTTCACCCCCCTTCATCCAGCTGACTGCGATGGTGTTGGGGTAGAATCCGTATGCGTGGCAGGACAGGATCAGTGTCCCGTGTTCCTCTCTTCCGGACACATGGACATCAGGGGGCTCTGGAATGGAATAATGGTGAGGGACATCCATGGAATTCCCATTGGAACAGGACTGGGGTGAGTTCTACCTATGGAATTCCCACTGGAATGGAATAAGAGTGAGATCTGCCCATGGAATTCCCACTGGAATGGGATTGGGGTGAGATCTGACCATGGAATTCACACTGCAATGGGATTGGGGTGAGATCTGACCATAGAATTCCATGGGAATAGGATGGACATGAGATCTACCCATAGAATTCCCACAGGCATTACTGTGTTCCCAAGTCCTCCATCCCCAAATCCCAAACTCCCACAGGAATTCTGCTCCCACCTTTGCGCTCTGCCTCCTTCTGCCCGTATCTGACGTGCCTCTGGAGCCATTCCGGGCAGACGTGCTTCAGATAATTCGTCCTCTTCTCAACCCCGTTCAAGTCCTGTTCCCAGAGCCTCCTGGTGATCTCAGCAGTGCTGGTGGCCAGCACGAATCTCCCAAATCCCAGGTCAGTCTCAGGAGATATGATCCCGTCCCGTCGTAGCCAATCTGGTGGGATCCATGGACGCTCCCATCAGACAGGAGGTCACAGCCATAAACTGTCAAACTTGTGTGGAGACCTGGGGGGATTGTACCCACAGAGACCCAGAGAATTGTGTCCCAGCCCCACAGAGCCCCATTCCAGCCCTATGAAGCCCCAGAGTCTGATGGAGACCCACAGAACCTCATCCCAGCCCCTTGGAGCCCCATGGATCCACATCCCAACCCCATGGAAGTTAACCCAACAGATCCCATCCCAGCCATACAGTTCCCATTCCAGCCCCATAGATCCCATTCCAGCCCTATGGATCGCAAGCTATCCCATCCCAGTCTAATGGATCTCCCATTTTCAGCCCCTTGGAGCCCTGTGAATCTACATCCAAGATCTGTAGATCCCATCCCAGCCCCACAGATCTGTACCCAAGTCCCACAGATCCCATCCCAGCCCCATGGATCCATATCCCAACCTGTGGATCACAAAATATCCCATCCCAGCCTAATGGATCCCCATTTCAGTCCCTTGGAGCCCTGTGAATCCACATTGGGGATCTATAGATCCCATCCCAGCCCCACGAATCCACATCCCAACCCCATGGATTCCAACCCAAGTGCACAGATCCCATCCCAGCCCCATGAATCACAAGCTATCCCATCCCAGTCTAATGGATCCCCATCCCACGCCCATGGATCCCCATCTCAGCCCTACAGTTCCCATTCCAGCCCCACAGATCCCATCCCAACCCCATGGATCCCAACCCAGCCCCACAAATCCCAACCCAGCCCCATGGATCCATATCCCAACCCGTGGATCACAAAATATCCTATTCGAACCTAATGTAACCCCATTTCAGCCACTTAGAGCCTTGTAAATCCACATCTGAGACCTATAGATTCCATTTCAGCCCCATGGATCCAATCCCCAGCCCTACAGTTCCCATTCAAGGCCCACAGATCCCATCCCAGCCCCATGGATTCACATCTCAACCCATGGATCATGAGATATTCCATCCCAGCCTAATGAATTCTCATCCCAGCCCCTTGGAGCCCTGTGAGTCTACACCTGAGACCTATAGATCCCATCCCAGCCCCATGGATCCCAGCCCTACAGATCCCATCCCAGCCCCATGGATCCCCATTCCAGTCCCACAGCTCCCCCTGCTCACCCCCACTCTGGTTGTATCGTTCCCGCGCTGTCTCCAGGTTCCTGGCATCGATGTGCTGGTTCCTCACATTGATCTGGGTCCCCATATCCCAATATCCCAGCTCGACTCCATCCTTCATCCACTGCGTCAGCGGCTCCATCCGGCCCTGCTCGCTGTCGTAGCGCACAAAGGGGATCCCATCCAGGTACCCAATGGCCATGAACTGGGGGATCCCCAGGCTGGGCTCTGGCACGGCCACGTACAAGTAACGCAGGGGAGTGGAGAACTGGGGGGACACAGAGTTTTGGAGGGGTTGAGGGGATCGCAGATCAATGAAAGGGGAACTGGGAGAGCTGGGAAGGGGTTTGGGGATCCTGGGGCCAAGGAAAGGGTGTGCAGGGTGGGAGAGGTGGGATGGACAGGAAAGGGACTGCAGGGGGTCCTGGTGTCCAGGAATGGGGGCTCAGGAGGTTCCAGGGTTATGGAAGGGGGGGGTTCAGGGACTGAGAGAGGAGGGATGGGGGTTCCAGGGGATCCCTGTGCCCAAGAAAGGGGGTCCAGGGGTCCCCTTGCCCCCAAGGAAAGAGGAGTCACAAGGTGGGGAGACCTGGGAATTGGATGCTCAGGAGTCCTTGATACAGGAAAGAGGGGAGCCAGGGGCTGAGAAAAGCAGGAATGGGGGTCCAGGGGGTCTCAGGGACAAGGAAAAGGGAGGGGGTCTGGGGACTCGGGAAAGCAGGACTGAAGAGAAAGGGGGTTCAGGGGGTTGTTGGTACTGGATGAGGGGGTGCAGGGGGGTCCTGGTGCCTGGAAATGAAAATTCAGAGGGGGTCCCAGTGCCCATGAATGGGGGTTCAGGGGGGTTCCCATGCCACGATTCAGGGTTCAAAGGGATCCTGATCCCCAGGAATGGGAGATCAGGTGAATCCCGGTGTCAGATAAGTGGGTGCAGGGGGGTCCCGCAGCCAGGAAATGAACGTTCACGGGGGTCCCCGTGCCCAGGAATGGGGGTTCAGGGGGGTTTTCCTGCACAGGAATGGGGGTTCAGAGGATCCTCTTCCAGGAATTCGGTGTTCAACTGGGCCCCAGTGCCCTGAAGTGGAGGTTCAGGGGGTTCCGGAGCTGGGGAAGGGGGTACAGGGGGGTCCCGGTGCCCAGAAATGGGTGCTCAGGGGGTCCCCATGCTCAGGAATGGGGTCTCAGTGGATTCTCATGCCCGGGAATGGCGGTTTGGGAGGGTTTCCCTGCCCAGGAACGGGAGTTCAGGGGGTCTCGGTGCCAAATAAGGGGGTACAGGGGAGTCCTGGTGCTGGGGAAGGGGATAGAGGGGCGTCACAAGACCCAAAATGACTCTATGGGGAGGGTTCCCGAGCCCAGTAATAGAAGTTCAGAAGGGTCCTGGATCGTGGAAATGGAAGTTCAGGGGCTTCCCGGTTTTGGGGTTCCCACTCACCTTTGGTTGTGCCCCCCAGGTCCCCCAGGAACCCCAGGAGCCCCAAGAGCAGCCCCAGACTGTTACGCGGAGGAGAGAGAAAAACTCTGCAACTTTGCAAAAGTCGTAAAGCCCGGTATGTTTATTACAGCCCTGGAGGCATGCAGGGATTGCTCTCCCTAAAAGGGCATGCGCAACCCCTGTGAAGTCCGGTCCTTCCTTTTATCCCCCTTTCAAATGCATATGCATACAATTTCACAATAGGCTCATACATAGTCATTTTACGAGTTTCACAGTGACTTTTGCTGTTAGATTCTTCTTTTATCAGAAGGAATTTCTTGTGCCCTTGCCCTGTTCCACAGCGTCTCAATCTCTTCTTTATCTCTGGTTTCGCTGTCTCCTGTTTATCTTCATGTCTTTTACTGAAGCTGCTTTTCCCTTTGGCCTTGGCTTTACATAGAAAAGCACTTTTAACCTCTTTTTACTCTGGGGGGGGGTTTACCATGTCTCAAGACCCAGCACTGGAGCCATGGTGCTGTGTCGTGGGTTTACAGGAAATAGGTTTTCTGGGAATGGAGTGGCCAGAGGCCAATAGGTGTTCAGATTCTGAAATTGGCACCTGTTTTGACCACTGAGGTATTTGGATATGCCTCTGAGAACAAAGGGGTAAAAGCAGAGCTTTCCCTTGGGGCTTTCTCTTTGACTTCCATCGGGAAAGAGTTCAGATCTTTTCCCCATCCAGCTGCTGCTGCTGGGCGGGGGGGGGAAGGCCTTCAAGTGAGCCGGGCTTTGGATGGAGAGGGGTGGTGAAGAGGCCCTCAAGATGGAAGGGTGGGGGGGGCACCAGGAGGTATTGGGCAGCCCTACCAGGAGAGACAGAGAGAGAAGCCCCGAGAGGATTTGGGCAGCCCCGCCCACCTTCCCCCCTCACCCCCCCACCCCTTCCCGGGATAGGAGAGAACCGGCGCTCAGTGGGACTGTGGTCTTGAAGCTTGAAGCTGATATCGGCCTGCGGAGAAGGAGGGGGAAGGGGGGGTTGCAGCGGAGAAGGAGCCTGGCCGCTTGTAGAAGTTTTTTTAACCCCTGTTTGGACAATGAAAATCTCGCAGAGCATTGACCTTTTCTGGAGCAGGAAATGGGCAAGTGTGTTGTGATGCAGGGTTGTGAGAGAACCCTAGATGGCAAGAGATAAGGAGTGGCTTGATGCTGGACGCTTCTTGTCAGCCATGGACAGAACCACGCTTCCTTGTGACACAGAGGCTGCATCCAGGGGGAGGCGATGGCTCAGGACTGAGAGGGTTCAGTGTTGGAGACCCCCCGGCCCCATGGGGTAGAGAAGTATGCGGGGGACAAGGACATCCCAAAGGTGAGACTGTGCCCTTTTTGGGAAGGAGACAAAGCACCCTTAAAAAGGACAACCCTCGAAGCAGCTCTTGTCCATGTTCATGTGGTGAGAGCACTGGACATGAAAAGGAAGAGGTCACCATGGCCCAAGAAGGACTCCTCCTCTTGATGGACTGAGAAATGAGTATTTACAGAGTGATGGTGGACTGAGAGTTGAAATTTGAGAGATGTATTGGGAGAATCTGGTAGGGGGAGGAGGAAATGCTTTTGTGACGTTTTCATTGTTCCTGTGTGTGTGTGTGTGTGTGTGTGTCTTGTTTTGTAGTTTAGTCAATAAACCTTTTTTTTCCCCTCTATTCCTAAGTTAGAAGCCTGCTTTGGCTTATTTCCTGGTCACATCTCACAGCAAACACCAGGGAAGTATATTTTCATGGGGCACTGGCGTTCAGCCAGAGTCAAACCATGACACACTGCTCTGCTGCAGCCCCGCCCCAGACCTGGCCCCGCCCCTATAGCAGCTTCCGGCCTCGCTATTGGCTTCGCTATTTCCTGTTCACCAATGGAAGCTTGATTTGTTAGTGACATCACTGGCTGCCGGGCAGATCCCGGTCTCCCAGGTTGGGACGCGGAAGCGAAAGGGACCGAGCACGGTGGGGTGGGGGGGAGGGGACGGGGGAATTGCAGAGAATCCCTCTGGATCCCTCTGGATCCCCGCTGGGACCGCCCTGGAGCCCTCTGAGAACCACCTGGGACCCCCTTAAGGAAGCGCTGGGAGTGGAAAACTGGTGGGACCCGGAAATTTGGGAGATCTGGGGTGCAAAGGTGAAGGAAAAAGGCGGGTCTGGGGCCTGGGAAGGGCGGAAGGGCTGGGGAGGGGAGCAGGGGGTCCCAGAGCACGTGAAAGGGATCCAGAAGGGGGTCCCAGTCCCGGATAAGGGGGTGCAGGGGCGTCCCTGTGAAAAATGCATGTATTTTATGATTGGCTTTTTGCAAATATTAAAATGAATATCATATGTGTTGTGTTAGAAAGTAATGCTGTATTAATTCTCTTAAGTAGTGTGTTAAATATAGTTTTAGGTTATAAAAATTGTTAAAATAGAAACTATGCTATGTAAGATGCTTTGTTTAAAAGAAAGGACTTGCAGCGAGATAGCAGCCACAGGACACCTAAATCTTTCAGAGAAAAAGAATTTATTGCCTTCTTATCAGAAGAAACGAACTTCTTTCCACCTCGAAGGCATTGTTAGGATTAGAAGGAAGAAGTTGATGAAGACCAGACAGAATCCTGTGTTTGAATGGAATTTATGCATAACGTATGAAGTGTATGAATATGCAACAGCCTATTGTTCTTAAGAGTTAATCCTTTGTTAGCGGGAGTCCTTTTTCGGGCTCGTGCTGCCCAGAAAAAGGTACCCAGACTCTTTGTTTTTGTCCGTAACTCTTTGTTTTTATTGTCTCATATGGTCCTAATTCAATTTGTCCAAATTGTTATTACTCTAATTGTGTTACTATTTTTTTAACCATTTTATTACTATTAAACTTTTACAAAATTTTAAAACAAGTGATTGGCGTTTTTCACAGTCCTCATGCCCAGGAACGGAGGTTCAGGGGGTCCCAGGTCAAGGGAAGGGCGGTGAGGGCAATGGGGGTCCAGGGGGTCCCTGTGCCCAGGAAAGGGGGTGCACGGACCCCCGGTGTTGAGGAAGGTGGGGGGGGGGGGGCTGGGGAAAGGCAGGAGTGGGGGTCCAGGGGGTGCCGGGGTCAAGGAAAAGCGGGGGCTGGGGTCTCTGAGAGGGGGAGGGCCGGGAAAGAGGGTGTGGGGGGTATTGGGGCTGGATAAGGGAGTGCAGGGAGATCCCCGTGCTGGATAAGGGGATGCAGGGGGATCTCCGTGTTGGATAAGGGGGTGTGGGGTCCCGGTGCCCCGGAATGGGGATTCAGGGGGGTTCCCTTCTGGGGTTCCGGGGTTCAAGGAGTCCTGGTGCCTGAAAATTGAGGTTCAGGAGAATTCCAGTGCCCAGAAAATAGGGGTTCAGGGGGTCCTCGTGCCAGATAAGGGGATGTAGTGTGTCCTGGGGCCCAGCAATGCAGGTTCGGGAGGTTCCAGGCTCCAGATAAGGGGGTGCAGGGGTTATCGGGGCGGGGGAAGGGGGTACAGGGGGGTCCCGGTGCCCCGAAATGAACGTTCAAGGGGGTCTCTGTGCCCAGGAAGGGGCGTTCGCCCGGAAATGGAAGTTCGGGGGGTCCCCGTGCCCGGGAATTGCGGTTCAGGGGGGTCCCGGTGCCGGGGCAGTCCCCGGTCCCCGGGCGGATCCCGGAGCCGCAGCTCGGGAGACGCGAAAGTGACCGGGGCAGCGCGGGGAGGGGGAGGGGACAGAGCAAACCCTGGGAATTCCCCTGAACCCCCCCGGGACCTGCCAGGACCCCCGCAGGACGCGCAGGGGGTGGAGAACTGGGAGAATGCAGAGATTGGGGGGTCTGGGGGCGTCCAAGGGCCGGGAAGCGGAACCGGGAGAGCCGGGAAGGGTCCAAGGTTCAGGGAAGGGACTGGGAGAGGCGGATGGGGGATCCAGGGGGTCCCTGTGCCCACCAAAGGGGGTCCAGGGGTCCCCGGTGTTGAGGGAAGTGGGGTCTGGGAGCTGGGAAAGGCAGGAATGGGGCTCCAGGGGGTCCCTGGGTCACGGAAAGGGGGGGCTGGGGCTGGGAGAGGCGGGCGGATCCCGGGGACGCAGCTTGGGAGACGCGAAAGCGAGACGGGGAAAAGGGGAATTCCAGGCAATTCATCTGGATCCCACTGGATCCTCGCGAGAGACCCTCTGGGACCCCTGGAACCCCTTCCAGGAAGCGCCGGGAATGGAGAACTGGGGGACGCAGAAATTTGGGAGGGGGGTCTAAATTTGAGGATCTGGGGGTCCAAAAGGGGCCGAGGCCGGGAATGGGGGTGCAGGGGTCCCAGAGCACCGGGGGGGTGCAGGGGGATCCCAGTCCCGGATGGGGTCCCAGAGCCCAAAAAAGGGTGCCGGGGATGGCCGGGAATGGGGGTGCAGGGGGTCCCAGAAAATGCACCGGTGACCAGGGGGGTTCACCCGGTGCTGCCGGGGGTCCCAGGTCCCTCAAGGGGTCCGCGTGCTCAGGAATGGGGGTTCAGGGGGTTTTCCTGCCCAGCAATAGTGGTGGGGTCCCGTGCTGGAGAAGGGGATTGAGGGGGGTCAGGGGGGTTCAGTTTCCTTCTTGGCCCGGGAATTGGTTCCCCGGGTCCCGGTATCCAGAATGGCGCCCCAGAGCAGCCCCAGCCGCAGCCAGGAAATCGGGGTGGCGCAGCCGGGGGGGTGCCCGGTGCTGGGGGAGAAAAAGGGGAGGGAAAGGGCGATTCCAGGGGGGTCACAGGACCCGTCTGGGGAAATGAGGGGGCTGTGCTGAACTCCCCGGCCCTGGGTTTCCCCCCCGCTGGGCCTGGGGCAATGGAGGTTTAGGGGTTCCCACCCCGGTGCCCTGAAATGTAACCCCGATCCCTTCTCCCAATCTCCTCCCTCCCTCTGCTGTTCTCTCCCTTTCCTTTGGGGGATCCCAAATCCCAGAGCGGCCGCAGAGCCCCGTGCCCAGGCCGGGTTTCCCAGCAAAGGGAGGCTGGGGCTGAGGTGCCCCGGGCTGGCCAGGAATGGGGGCCCGGGGGTCCCCGGGTCACGGAAACAGGGGATCCAGGGGCTGGGAGAGGAGGATACCCGGGAAAGGGGGTGCAGGGGTGTGTTGGTGCAGGATAAGGGGGTGCAGGGGGGTCCCAGTGCCCGGGAATGGGGTTGGGGGGGTAGGATCTGGGAAACGGCAGCAGCTGCTGGGGAGGGACTGGGACAGACTGGGAAAAGAACCCACTGGGAGCAGAACTGAGGCACCAGGGATCATACTGGGCTATACCGGGACCACACTGAGGGCTACTGGGAACACGCAGGGGACAGTTGAGATATACTGGGAGGGGCTGGGAATGGTTTGGATAATCCTGGGACTGACTGGAATCATACTGGGAGTGATCAGATCTGTAGTAGGGGTGAAGAGGAGAAACTGGAATAATGCAGGGAGCAACTGGGATCATACTGGGAGCAGCTGGCCCATGCTGGGGTCATACTGGGATCATACTGGGACTGATGGGGTCACACTTGGAGTGACTGGCACAGTACTGGGAGTGTCTGGGAGTAACTGGGCTCATGCTGGAGGTGACTGGGGCCACACTGGGCTCTTACTGAGAGGGACTGAGAGTGAAAGGAACCATACAGGGCACGACTGGGAGCCACTGGGACCATGTCGGGGGCAACTGGGATCCTACCGGGAGTGATTCTGAACATACTGGGAGTGACCGGGATCATCCAGGGGGTGACCGGGACCCACCGGTGAGGCGGCGGCGGAGCTCGGAGGCGGCCGCAGCGCAGGTGGGAGCCGCGCTGGGTTGTGCGGGGGCTCGGGGCTGGCTGCGGGCCTCGGGGGCGGCAGGGGGCTCAGGCGGGTTCGTTGTGCCGTGTCCGGCCCGTGCTGCCGCTGGCCTGAGGGCGCTGCGGGAGCGGCTGCCCGCGGTCTCCTTGCGGCCGCTGCCTCGGCAGGAGCCGCTGCCGGAGCAGCGCTGGCTCGGCCCGGTTCCTGTGGCTGGGACAGAGGGGGCTGCCCCGTCCCCAGAAGCGGCGCTGCGGCCGCCTCCGACCGCCGCCGCCGCTGCTGCTTCAGCCGGGCCCGCACGGACGCTCCGGTAATGGCGGCTCTGCCGAGCCAGGGGCGCCCTCAGGGCGGCACCAGGGGCCGTGCTTAGCCCCGCGCCTACCAATCAGCGCGCGAGCTCGAAGAGTGACGGCAGAATCATCAAATCGCGACGAGGGGCGGGCTCTGCACACGGCACGGCCTCGCCTCCCTTTCCCCGCATTCCGGCATTTCTCGGCGGCCGCGGCTGAGGAGCGGCCCTGGCGCTGGGCCCGGCCCGGGCAGGAGGCCAAGGAGCCGCTGCTGCTGCCGCCCCGAACCGCCGGGAGCTCGGCGTGACCGGGACCTGAGAGCGCTGGGAGTGGGGTGAGTGCGGGACGGAGCCGGGACCCGCCTGCAGCCCCGGCAGGAGCCCAGGCCGGAGCAGGGGATGCTGGAGAGAGGCCAAAACCTCTCTGTCACTTCCCTCCTCCCCCTGGGCAGGGAACAGAGCACGTAAGGAAAGGCTCGAGGGTCTGGGTAAGGGTAGGGACAGTTCAGTCACTGGTGACGGGCACAACGCACTTGTCAGGAAAATTAATCCACAAACATCAGAGGTTTATGTCCAAAAAGGAGACAGAGGAGCCCTTTTACTTTATTCGAATACAGGGAGAGTCCATGGGGCGTTCCCCTGGGGTCTCTCCAATTTTTGGAGGATGCAGCCTCCCTTTTTATCCCAGTTTCCCGGCTGCATTTCCCTTTTCTCTTTCCCCATTGTCTGAGGTACTTGAGAGGTTCAGACTTCCCGATACGCCTGATCCTGAAGATTTCCCTCTAATGTATAACCGTCCCTTTTAATTTTTAATTCTTATGGAATTTAGGATTTTCCCTCATTGTTTCTTTCATCTTTCAGTATTCAGTTTCATTTATCAGCAGACCTAAAGTTTGTTTGTAAAAGCAAATATCTTCTCCCATTCATCAATCAGTGGAGTCTTTCCCATTGTTTCATTTCTCTCTCAGTGCTGGTTTGTTTTACCAGCAGCCCCACAGCCTGTTTGTAAGGACAAAATCCATCATTCCTCTCACACTTGACTTGGGGAAATTAATTGAATTTATTATCAAACATAGCAGGGCAAGAGAATGGGAACTGAAATAATTCCTACGAAAATATCCTCCCCCCACTTCTCTCTCCTTCCCGGGCTTAGCTCTGTCCCGCATTCCCTCCCTTCTCCCCCGCCAGAGGCGCAGGGGATGGGGGTCACAGCCCGCTCATGTCACAGCCTCCCCTGAGGGACAGGAATCCTCGTCCTGCTCCAGCCTGGGGTCCCTCCCACGGGACACATCCCTCGGGAACGGGCTGCTCCAGCGGGGATCCCCCACGGGCTCCCAGGTGCCGCCAGGAGCCGCTTCCATGGCTCTGCCGGGGCTTCCCAGGGGCTCGGGGCCTCTCTCGGGCATCCCCTGCCCGCGGTCTCCTTGCGGCCGCTGCCTCGGCAGGAGCCGCTGCCGGAGCAGCGCTGGCTCGGCCCGGTTCCTGTGGCTGGGACAGAGGTGGCTGCCCCGTGCCCGGGGCTGTGCGGGGAAATTCCCGTGGCCGGAGGTTTCTGTGGCCAGAGGAGCCAGAGGAGTCCTGTAAAAGTGACTTTATTGCTGAGCAGAGGGAGAGGCCGTGGGGCATTTGCCGTGCGGTCTCTGCCGTTGTTGTAGTTCACAGCTTCCTTCTTACCCTCATTTTCCCGGCCTCATCTCCCTCTCCCTTTGCCCCCTGGCTGAGGTACTGGGAAGGTACAAGACTCCTCAATCTACCTACTGTATGTGCTCTTTACTGTGCACCCCCCCTTTAGTATAACACCCTAAATTCATTACTGCATTAAGTCTTTGTTCTTCCCCTTAAAGTTCAGGAATTTAGCCGGACCTTGTCTGAGCAGCAGTTTGTGTCAATTAGTAACTCTTTTAAAACTCTCCAAGTCCCCCGCCCTATCTCCAAGCAGATTCACACCATCTCTTTTTCTAAAGACACATTCATTTTATTCCTTGCAATTCCTCCTCCTATTGTTTTTTTTTCAGTACTTGTCCTTACAAATATTAATTGCTATTGACTTAATCTCTTTTCCTGAGTCTTCTTTGGTTTTGGGATTGTTGTCAGTGCCCTCATTCCCTGTCCTTCTGGAGCCGTTTCTGGATCAGGAGGCCTGGCTGCCACTGCATCCCCTCGCTCACCTGCTGAATGCGCTGCACTGTCAAGGTGTGGAGCATGGTAAAAAGATGAGAGTTGCTGTAGCACATCAGAGGAGAAACAGCATTTGTTTAACCCATGGTCTGCTAGGGAACCATGAAACCGTGTCCCATTTCCATCCTTTCCACATTTGGATTGGTGCATGAGCTGCTTTCTTGTTTCCTTTGTTACCTGTATCACCACTTTTCCTTTGTCATCTATTTGCCAACAGCAGTTTGAGTCATATAATTTTCCACAAACTCCTCCTCCTTCTGCTAACAGATGATCTGATCCCATCCCATGGTGAAATGTTGTGTTCCTCATTTCAGTGGATTGGTCAGCAGGAAGGTCAGGAGCTGGAGCTGTCTGGTTGGTTATTCTTTCGAGAAGAGCTTGTAATCTAATGATACCATTGAAATGAGAAATG
>NW_022148903.1:0-14524 GCF_901933205.1 Camarhynchus parvulus | reverse complement strand
TCAAGGAAGGACAGCAATAGTGCGTCCTTTTGTTGTTCAGAAGCCTCTCACCCTCTGGGGGAGAGACGTCCTGTCCCAATGGGGAGCAAAACTGGAAGTGGAAGTGGGCCTGTGATGGAAATCACATTGAAACCTGCCACTTGAAAGCTGAACTGGAAAACTGATCATCCTATATGGATTGATCAATGGCCAGAGAAAAAATTGAATAGCCTTAAAAGATTGGTAAAGGAGCAATTACAAGAAGGTCACATCCCACCCACAAACAGTCCCTGGAATTCACCACTGTTCGTCATCCACAGGAAGACATCAAACTCCTGGAGGTTGCTTCATGATCTGAGGAAGATCAGTGAAGTGATTGAAGACATAAGACCTCTTCAGCCTGGACTTCCTTCTTTATCAATGATCCCAAAACACTGGCCTCTCGTTGTCATTGATTTAAAGGATTGTTTTTTCCACATCCCACTTCATCCTGATGATGCTCCAAGATGTGCCTTTTCAGTCCCAGTCATCAATTGAAGAGAAACCGTGCAGAGATAGCACTGGAAAACATTGCCTCAAGAAATGAAGAATTTGCCAACAATTTGCCAATATTTTGTCACACAAATTTTGTCTCCAGTTCAACAGAAGTATCCAAGATCCATGATTCTACACTACATGGATGATTTGCTCATCACCACTCCAACACGGCCAGAGATGGAGCAAACTCGTGCTAGTGTTGTTACTGAAATCCAAAATGCTGGGCTTGAAATTTCTATAACCAATACTCAAGAAGTTCCACCCTGGAAGTATCTGGGATGGAAGATGACTGAAAAAACAATAACACTGCAGAAGATACAGCTCCAGACCAGTGTCAACACCCTGCAAGATTTACAACAGCTTCTAGGAGAAATCAGTTGGGCCAGACCTGTTTTGGGAATCACCAGCGATGAACTGGGTCCACTTTTTAATTTACTGAGAGGAAGCTGCATCATCAACTCTCATAGAATTCTAACACGTGAAGCTCATGCAGCCCATGACAAGGTCATGGAGGCTCTCCAAAGACAGCAAGCTCATGGCTGCATTCCAGAAAAGCCACTATTTTTTGCAATTTAGGAGAAACAGTGCAACTTTGTGGTCTAATTTTTCAATGGGACTCGTCTGAGAGAGATCCTTTGTTGATAATTGCATGGGTTTGTCTTCCCTACAGGTTTCCAAAGACTATTTTTACAGTTTTAGAGATGATAGCACAAATTCTGATTAAGGCCAGAACAAGATTGTTAAGTTCAGCAGGTCAAGCATTTACAATTATCTATTTACCATTGAAAAAGGATTATCTTGATGGGCAATGCAAAGTTCTGATGATTTGCAATATGCATTGTTACATTTTCCAGATATTTCTTCTGTTCATTACTCGGCTCACAAATTATTGCGGGCAAAATTGAGTTTTAGAGAGAAACCTATGTTAAGTAAAGAACCTTTAAACAAAGTAACTGTCTTCACTGGTGGATCTGGCAAAAGTCACCAATCAGTTGTAACTTGGTTGAATGAAACAACTAAAGCTTGGGAGTCAGATATTCAAATAGTAGAAAGATCTCCTCAGATTGTTCAGCTTGCTGCTGTGGTTCGGGGTTTTCAGGTCTTCCCACAACCTTTTAATTTAATCACAGATTCTGCTTTTGTTGCTGATGTGGTTAAAAGAATAGAAGGATCATTTCTAAAGAATGCTAGTAATGACACTTGATATCATTGGCTTTCATGGCTTTATACAACTCAGATTTAGAGAGCTCTCATAATCTTACAGAGATAGTGGATGGAAGTATCGACATAGAAAAGAAAGTATCAACACAGAGAAGAAAAATTTTGAGTTAAGACCTTAGAACAAGCGGGACTTTTTGGAACAATGACTTGTAATTGCTGGCAGACATTACTTATGCCCTTTGAACTGACTGCACTTTCACAGCATTTAAAT
Organism: Camarhynchus parvulus; assembly: GCF_901933205.1. Taxonomy (NCBI): domain Eukaryota; kingdom Metazoa; phylum Chordata; class Aves; order Passeriformes; family Thraupidae; genus Camarhynchus; species Camarhynchus parvulus. Next base: position 12,576 of record NW_022148903.1, on the reverse strand, counting down.
TGCTGTGTTGTAATATAACAACACTTAATGTGAGCAAAAAAGATGCTTTAAACAAGTAATAAGCAGATATGCTATAGTAAAGCTATGAAATGTGAGGTAGTTGATAAACAAGATACCTGTGAAAGTTTCTTTTTAGTTGTACTGAGAGGGGGAATTGTGGGAATCCTTCAAATCAGAGGGTTTTGGGAAAGCTGCAAAAGGCAGGCCTCAGAGACAGCAGAACTGTGATTAGAGCTAAGCAGTAGGCGTAAGATTTGTCAGCAGAAAAGTTATATAAGTAGTAGAAAAGTAAGGACAAATAGAACAATGGTCTGTGTATTAATACTTGGCTAGAATGACTCCCTAAGCTACAGAAAAGTAGGAACTACTAAGCTTAATAATGGAGCTCTGTGCATTGTGTTTTAAGGCTTACAAGCAGGTTTTTTATTTGAAAAAAGCAAGTATTGTTTTAAATAAAAGTACATGTATTTATAGTAATTAAATAAATCTACTATAAATTTACTAATTTGCTTTTACTTTATGTAATTAGTAAAAAACTTTTAAATTAGAACATTAAATTCTTTTTCTACTAACAAAAATAAAACCTAATATCTTCCTATTATCATAACCGTTTAATTAAATGATTCCTAAAAAATAAACGATTCAAAAAACATTCCTCAACAATCCCGTCCCATTCATAATTTATACATAAAGGCTCAACCAACAACACAGGAGTTCTACTGTCAGTGGAGCCCCAGAGTTTTCTCAGCAGGCCTCTGCAGCGAGTTCTGAGCCAACGGGGGCTCTGCTGCCAGCCCAAATCTGCGCTTCCCTTGCCCAGCCTGAGTGCAGCTGGGGCATGTGCTGGGCATGGCCGGAGATTTCCATGGCCAAAATCCTCCTGCATTTACATCTGCTCACGGCTTTGGGAAGCACAAAGCACAGAGCACCCATCGCAGCTGACAAATGGCATTTCTTGCACATTGCTACAGCTGCACTGCTGATCCACAAATACATGAGAATCAATTTCAGTTGAAAAATGTCATTTATTACAAATTGCTACACCCACACTGACAATACAGAACTATACAAATCTCAATTTAGGTAAAAACCAGGAATTTATTAGATTATTACAACCAGTTTGTGTAAAAATCTACAAATACCAACTTCAGATAACAGAATTTGATTTATTGCCAGCCTCTACAACAACTCACTATACAAAACGATCAATTAGGTGTTTAACAATTTAATTTATTACATATTACTGAAAGTGTACAGCCCACACAGAAATACAAAAATATGCATTCTCTGTCTAAATAGCCCTACCCTAAGAATTTGGTACATAGAATTATACAATTACACCGCTCCATAAATGTTGAAATAGACTTAAATTCATTCATGTATGCTCATATTTATAAATACATATATAAATATAAAAATTTACAGAAGTAAATATAGATTAAGCATTACATATTACATACAATATATATTTAAGTATACATATAAACCAAACCTATCAATAAATATACAGCTATCACCACTCCAAATATCTAACTGCATCAATACAAACATCTAGAACATATGTAAATATCATTACATAGACAGAAATAGATCAATATACAAATAAATATATTAAAAAAGATATATCTACCAAGACAGATTCCAATATACCTATATAAAGACATATACCTATAACTGCATGAATGCAAATAGATACCTACACAACTGTAAACCTACAAAATAAAACTCAACTCAGATATAACATACATGTATAACTACATACATATATACACATATATGTAATTACAAACATATATGTATATACACACAAATATATATATAATACATTCATAAATATACCAACATACATATAGAAATATGCCTGCAGAAATAGCATGTACATATCCATATAATAATACCTGTTAACATGCAAGTCCGTGTATCTTCAAACAGCACTCGAAGCAGAGGGATCCCAGCTGCCCCATCTTCAAAGCCTCTCCCTCAGTCTCCTCCTCTCGTGCAGAGCAGCTCTCCTGGACAGGGACAGCAGATGGGACATCTGGCAAGCAAAGGGAACACTGAATGAGCATGGGGACGTTTCCCTTGGCAGCAGCTGCATTTCCATCAGGGAAATGTCAGAGCCTCCCCAGCAGGGTGGGAAAGAGAAAGCGGCCGAGCGGGCCAGGCTGCGGTGAGCGCAGCCGCGGCGGGACTGTCCCGCAGCCCCGGCAGCCCGGCAGAGCCGGCACAGCTCCCGGGCCCTGCCGGCACAGCTGCCTTGCCCAAGGACAGCCCCTGTGCCAGCCGGGGCAGCTGCGCTGAGCAGCCCCAGCACGGGCAGGGCCCGCTCCTGCCCCGCCGGGCAGTGCCCACAGCCACAGCCCAAACCACCTCCAGCTCCCACCCCGTCTCACCGGCTCAGGCGGCTACTCGGTGGGGAAGAGGGCACCGCCCGCTCATTGTGGAGCTGCTGGAAGCGGCTGTGGCCTTCCCACTCCGCCACCAGCTGCTGCCTGTTGGCCGCGCTCCGGCGCTTGTTACGGACAAGGAGGTTGGGGCGGTCGTGGCGATGCCGTAGTGGGGCCAGGCCCTGCCATCGCCCGGTGCAGCTGAGCCAACCCAGCCCGGCACCCTGTGGAAGCTGTAGCGGTGGGAGCGGTCGATGAGCAGCCCCTGGGCCCGGCTGTCCCAGCGCACCGAGCGGACGCGGGGGCTGTGCACCAGGCGCCACAGCTTGGCGGGGAAGGTGCTGGAGCTGAGCCCGGCGGGCAGCGGCAGCTCCGCCATAGCGTCGATCCCACCCCGCGCGGGCCGGACTTGCCGGGGACGAGCGCAGCAGAGCCGGGGCTGCGGGCGGGGCGGCTCCGGGGCTGGATGGGCTCGGCTTGGCTCGGCTCGGCACGGCACAGCACAGCAGGTTACGGCGGCACTCAGCAGGCAGGAAAGGGCAGAGCAGGGCGCTGGGAGCAGTGATGGGCTCTGTTCCCATGCTGCATCCCGTGCCTGGGTAACCATCGGGGACAGAGAGGAAGGACATTGCTCTGTCCTGGCAGGGGAAAGGATGAAAAGGGGAGTTAGAAAACATTCCTTTGGCCTCCTTTTCAGCAGACTAGCTGGTTTTATCTCACCATGTCTGCCTATCTTTGGCAGGGTTGGCACATTTCTCGTGATTTGGACTCAGCTACAGCAGCAGGAAGGGGCAGCAATTTTGTCAGCATTGATATCAAAGCTGAAGTGCTGCCCCATGGATGGATGTTGCTTTCTTCAAGGGATTTCTGGCCTAGAGTTGTAGCAAACTCATGCTGGTGTCTTCCCAAACAGCACTGCCTTTTTCTTTCCTCAGGAATCACCTCTTCTTTTTCTTCTCCCCATCTGGGGAGAGCTCCAATGCAAATGCCTCCTGCAGCCAACTCTTGTCACTGTAGACTGACAAAGGAGATCTTGCAGTGGAGAGAGACTCCCTAGAGCTGCTGTGGAGAGCTGAAGGGGGAAGCTTTGTCCTTTAGTCTTGAAGTCTTGTTGGGGAGCTGCTTGTGCTCTGGGGGACGGACACCAATGATGTTTACCCAAGCCTTGCAGGTTCATTGCTGAGCTTCCTGACACACCACAGAGACTTTGGGGCTGCCGTGTTGGCAAACAAATTTCAGTCTGGGGACTTTTTGAAATGCTTCATTTATTCTTTTTTTTTTTTTTTTCTGAAGAAATATTGTCATCATTTATCACTTCCAGAGAATAATTTCCTCCTTTTTGGGAGTTTCCTTTTGCTTCCTTCCCAGATCAGGCCAATTCCCAGGGCTCCTTCCCAAACTGATGTGTAGCCCTTGGATTACTTATGCAGCTTTTCATTCCTTGTTTAGCATACATTTTTCCTAATTTATGATTTTAATTAACTTTGTCATTATTGTGTGAATTAATCATAAGCACAATATTGATCACAAGCAGTGTATTAGTCTTAAACATTGTAATTTTCTGCTTTAGAAAGAGAGAAGTTAAGTGTCTTTTGATAGTCTCTTCTCAGAGTTAGTGTTAAATTACCAAAACTTTTAGTTTTGCTAAACTAACCCTGATAAACCTTCAAGGAACAAAGCCTGAGGGCATAAAAGTTTGGACACCCGGAATTTAGACTTTGTACCCCTCCAAGAACATGTTAGAGTAGCCAGAAGACAAAGGAAAATAATAAAGATATTTCAGCCTCAGAGCTCAAATCAACTGTTCTGGGAAAAAAGATAATAAAGAGACTGAAAAGTGTGGACTAATTGGCATGAGAAAGGAGACATCAATATCCAAGACAACAGAAGACTAATTATTGAGAAGAATGATGTAATTTAGAACCAATGATCAGTCATTTCTCTGTTTGCTAGAAATGTATCAATAAGTGGAGAAGCTTTGGAAGTGGCATGCATGTGGCTGGAGTTCTCCACTCTGCGCCTTAGTGGGGAATAAAATAATGCCTACTCCCAATACCCAAAAATTACTGTTCCAGGGTTTCATTTATCCTTGCATTTTGGGTGGCCTGGGTATAAATATAGAACAATGAGAAATCCAAGCATTTTAAACACATGGCATTCCCAGAGCATGAACTTCCTGGAAGCCACAGCATGGGGAACCTCCCACTTCCACTGGCACCTCCTCCATGTCATCCCTGTGAGTCGCTTCCCCCCGGGCAGCTGCCTCAAAGGGGCCCTTGGAGCACCAGTGGGGCCCCAGCCCTGCCCAACAGGTCCCGCGGGCTCAGCAGCACCTGACAGCAACACCATGGCCAAGCCCCCACCCGCTGCCAACCCGCAGAGCCCCACACCTGCCCCTCACCTGTTGCTCCTGGCACCTCTGGGTCACCCTGACGGGCATCGCAGTGCTGTTGGGGGCCCTGTGGGACGCAGTGCGGATTGGGGCCCTGCGGAACTCACTGGATCCTGCCCAGGCCCACAGCTCCGCCATCCCGCTCTGCCTCGGCTGCTCCCGCTCCCACACAGACACTGATCCTGCTGAAATATGTGCAAAATGCAAAATATGTCTTAGGAAAATGTGTTCCTGGATGTTTGTCCTTTGTGGCTTCCAAGGGCAATCAACAAGAAGGGAGATGATTCCCATGAAACAAGAAGTAGCCAACAAGCTGGAAGTGATGGCCAGGCCTTGGAAAGACAGGTGACTTCTTGGCTGAATTGCCTTGTTGAGGTGCAGGGCTTGACAGGCTTCAGTGACCTCAGACACAGGGCACGTTTGCAAGGCTTGGGAAGAAGGATGTACCACTGATGGTGGACACAAAGAATGCAGAATTTATGGGCACAAGGACATTTGGCAGAATCCTCAAGAAAAGGAACAAAACAAACAAAAAAATACCAAAACAACCCAATGAAGCATTGGGGAGACCATGCATGTAGACTAATGAGCATGAGAAGTGAGTGAATCATTACCCAACAGAAGACAGAATACTGATTATGGAGAAAACTAGGGAACTTGTAGGAAATGAACACAATTCCTTTCTTTGCTCAAATGTATAAATACTCAAACACTCTGGGTTCTTGTGCTGCTGGCTTTGTGAATTTGTCCCTGAGTCCCCCTTTCTGCACAGAATTGTAAATAATTGCCTCCACTCAGTGGGTGGATCAGCCTCTTGAACAACAGGTGCTGGAACCAGCCAAGTTGGAACAACACCCGCTGTGCCTCTGACACCTTCACTCTTCAGCCGCCCGAAGGCTCTGGCACCTGCCCTGTGCCATCTCTGTGAGGCCACGTGTCCTTGGAAACGGGGAGTTCCATGTTCCAGGCTGGCTGGGATGTCACTGAGGAGTGGGACATGACACAGTGGGGAGCAGAGGGATTTCACAATGGGCACAGGTAGGGAATACCCTGCCCTGTCCCATCACTGACTCTGCTCATTTCCAAGTGCAGAAAGGGGCACTCCTCCATCCCCAGTAGCTGAAGCTGTGCAAACCAGGGCTAATGAAGTGTTTCTGCACAAAAGTGCTGCACTTGGCTCTCTCTGAGGCAAAGGAGCAGCTCAACACCTCTAACCAGGGCAGCAAGGTGCAGCCCTGCCAGCTCTGAGTGATCCTGTCGTGAGCCTATCAGTCTGTGAGGCTTCCAGCACATACACGGTCACTCAAATATCATCTCTTTGACACAACCCCCCGACCTTTCCTCATCCCAGTCTCCTCAAGGAAACAGCCAGCAGCATGCCCAGGCCCCCAGGTGCTCTGCTGGAGGAGCTGACATTGAAGGGCCAGGAATGACCATGAACACAATGACAGGCTGACAGTTGTGCTGACTGCAGGTGGCCATTGAAGTTACTGACACATCTGGAAAAAATTTTTATGGTCAGTTTATGATTGTTTGACTTCCATTTTCCCCATACCCAAGCTTACTCCTTATCTCAGTCAGCTTGCACCAAAGAAACCATTGTCCAGTCATTTCAGGGAGAGGTAATAAAAGCATGTAATTGAAAATGTGTTGAATATTACCATCCAAAGCTCATTTCCCATGTCACAAAATCTTGTCTTGTCTTCAAGACCGTGTCCATATCTGCCCATGTCTGATCTCCTGGCTGCCACACTCACAAGGACAGTGCAGTTTTGGTACAGAATAGAAAGAAGCAATTTGTGAAACATCAGAGCCAAAATCTGTAAAAAGAACTGTGTCCCTTTTTGGGTATGACTGAATTGTGATGGTTATGCATCCCCAGTTATAGACTGTTGGAAGAGCCTTTGTATGAACCATGAAAGGAATCCCATGAGATGTTACACCAGACTCCAAAATGTCCTACAGCCTTTCCATATCTAAAAAAGATATTGGTGACAGCCCCTGCCATGGAGATACCAGATTTGACTGAATCCTTTGCACTGTTCACACATGAGTACCTTTGCCTTGCACAGTAACTCTATCTCAAAGACTGGGAATGCAGGATAGAACCCTGTGGAAAAGAGCATATTTCTTAGAAGAACATCTAAACATTGTTTCCAAGGGATGACCAGTGCACCTCAGAGCAGGAGCCAGCACAGTCCTGATCGATAGAATAGGCGGGAAAGTAAATGGGAAAAAAAATGAGTTTCTGTGCTGTACCTGGATGTGTCTGGTGTAGAGCAAAAAGGAGCTCACTGTTTTTCCTAAAGTAACAGGTGGCACTCCTGGAACAAAAGACATGGTGCTAAGGACAGCTACTGCCTTGAACCCTTCCATTTTCCTCAATCCTTCTACAAGGAATCAGCATCTCCAATCAAATAGGGACAGCTTTGGGAGCATCCACTTCTCTCCGTAAGTAGCAATGATGCACTGCAAAGCTCACCAGTTCACACAAGCCCAGGAGACTGTTGAGCAGACAAAACTGCTTGAGAGGTGGCAGAACAAAGCATCTTGTTGGCAATTCTTTCCAAAGTTGTGAACCTTTCCAAATCAGACACAGAACACCATGATGAAAACAATCATTCTTCAAATACCTTAATTGTCTAATTTGGTCCTGAAGGGTGGTGGGGAGTAACCAATTAACAAATTAGAATTTCTCAAGCAATAATGACACAAACTAGAGAAGACAAAGAAACCCATTGGGGTATTGAAAGTACAGTAGACAATTTGGAAAGGCAGCTACTTAGTGTTAGGCTGACAGGGAGTGTGACAACTGATATGTAAAATCTGCTTACAGATCAATGCACAGTTTTACAAAAGACTGCCCTTAGGGATCCCAAAACAGGGAAGTACTGCTGGGTATTAATGACACAGACATTTTTCTGAGTTAACAAGAAGTACACATAAATACTTACTGGATTTAGTGGACACATTTTTGCATGACCAGAGGCTTTTCCTTGTCACACCAACAAAGCTAGAGAAATACCTCCAGTCAAAAATAAATATAGTACTATGATTAGGGATTCCTTTTGGATTGCCAGCAGATAGAGATTCTCATTTCACAGCTGAAACTGTACAAAATTTATGCAAAACACTCCCAGTTAAATGAGACCTACTCTGCCCACGGAGGTCTTAGCCCAGCAGCAAGACTGAGAGAAAAAATCAGATTCTAAAAAGAGAAATCAGTAAAATTTTCGAGGAAACCTCATGAAAAGTGGCCAAAAGTACTTCCCCTGACACTGCTGAGGATCAGAAATGCAGTGGCTTTTAAAGAAAAAGTCATCCAACATGAAATGCTCTATGGAAGACCTTACCAAGTTCCTATCCCTTCAAGAGGAAGTCATGTGATAGGAAAATGATAATGTAAGTCCCTTTTCACCATCTTTGCAAAAAGTGCTCTCATCTCTGCAGAAATTTTTTGAGTATGACTATCAATGATGACTTTGGATGCTCAGATACATCCTCATCAACCTGGGGACAGTGTCTATGTCAGAAAGCACAGCAACAAGGCACTGAAAGAAAAGTGGAAAGGACCATTTCAAGTGTTCCTAAGCACTCCCGCAGGCATAAAAGGGGATGGGACTAGTACATTGATGCACCTGCCCCCAAATGAAGCCAGCCCCAACACACAAGGAACTGGAGGGAAAATAGAGACAGCCAAGGATATAAAGATTAGACTTATAAAAGCATAAAAATATAACTTTTTTTTGTGTGTAGAATTAGTTAGAAGAAATTCTATAAAAGAAAAGATGAGCCATGAAGGGGTAACTGTGAAAAATCCTCACTCTCAGCCCACTCTTACCAGCAGCACTCTTGCATGCTTTATCAGCCAGCAGCAGCCATCAGGCCAAGGGGAGGCTCCCCAGCACAATTCACCCCATGCCCCCCACGGCAGCGTTCCTGGGGCTGCTGCACTGCAGAGCTGTAGGGGCACCCCCTGACCCACACAAAAAAGCACCCAAGTCTCGGGGTTTAAGAGGTGACATTTTGTTGAACTTCACTTGAAGGAGAACAGAAGGGCAATGATGGCTCAGGTGTTCAATCACAAAACACCGCAAAAGAGGTTGTGGTTTGCTGGTAACAGGTCTACCATTTCAACTAAATAAATAAATGGCAGGAAACTTAGGAAAAGGACTAGACATCAAAGTCCCAATAAGTCTGTGCAGGAATCAACATCTGTGTCTCTCTAGAAAGGCTGGTTGTGACAGACCAGTTTAAAATATGCAAAGAAATGGACAGCATTTCCATAGGGACACTTGAACCCAATTTCTCTTTAAAATCCATTGAAGTACCTTGACTCCAACACGTGTATATGTTTTACAGAACTCTTGCAAAGATCTGAATATTCCTTGGCTCACTGAGAAGGTGAGGCCATGATTTACAAGCAGTCCTGAGAGCTGCTTCAGTTGACCCTCTGAGCAGCCCATGTGCACTACTCTGTAACCCTCCAGAACAAGGTGATTTGGGCAGAGGGTGTCACGATCCCCAGTGGGCGGGTATCATGGTGATTTTAAGGTGCAAAAAATAACCAACAAAGGCACAGGGGATTTGCAGCAACAAATCAAATACAGTTTTATTGAATGATCATGGCAAAATTAGAGGGATTAAGGGAAAAAAAGATAGAGAAAGAGAGAAAAGAGAGATATGGGTATAGCCCCAACCTATGGTGGTGTTGCTTCAGTTCTTTGAGGGTCCAGCCGGTAAGACTTCAATGCCATCTGTTTCTCAAAGGCATGAATTGGACCCCAGTTATACTATTTTTCGTTGGGGACAGGTGGTTTCACAACTGAAACAATGGCCGTAAAAAGTACAGAACAGGGGGTACACAGAAAGTAACTGGCAAGAGCCATTTTTTCATGCCTCAGGCTTGCTCTGGGCAGCCTTCTCCCCATACCAACCCAATTTCAATCCCAAAACCCATTGGGGTACCTTTTGTGCACACACTTCTCCATCTGGATGCCTTTGAAGAAGCCCGCATCTCTGCTTGTCAAAGATGGTTGAATATTCCTTGGCTCCCCACAGTTCAAACCAGCCAGGCTGAGAGGGGCAAGGAGAAAGTCCAGATACATTTCATTGTTCAGAAGGAGCAGAATGTCCCGTCGAGTTCAGTGTAGTGTGTAACAGATAACTCCTATGGAAACAGTTAGCTAAGAGGCACATCCTCCTCCCCCTGCACTGGCTCAACAGTTTTAAGCTTTTCAGTGGTCTTGGTGTGACAGATAACTCCTATGGAAACAGTTAGCTAAGAGGCACATCCTCCCCCCCTGCACTGGCTCAACAGTTTTAAGCTTTTCAGTGGTCTTTCATGACAATCGTGAGGCAAAAATGCAGGGTATTTCGGACAGACTCTCACACAGGGTTGTACAAACGTCAATGCCTTTGACCACTTGGGCAAAGATCTTAAATTAAAAAGAAAGGTCAGAAAACAGGCGTATTCTGATCATAACAAAATTCCATTCACTACAATCTTTTCTTAAAATGTGCACAACTTCATAGTACAGGTAGTTGACTTCCACACTCTAGTGATAAATTTATTTTAGTGGACAAACTTAAGACTTGAAGAACAGAATTGACCAGAAGAAATCCACTCCAAATATGGTACAAGCAACAATGAGAGAAGGAATTACCAACAGTGAGATTTCTTTATTGTTAACATTCAATACTATCATCTTTCAACTTCTTAAACTTACTAAACTTCTTTGAACTAATCCTACATTTTTAAGAAATATTCTACGGCTCAGTGCTAAAATAAACTACTGTTCAATACTAACTTTAAAATCCTAAAAACCTAATCTTCTAGTTGAAATAAAAAATCCAGGGTTCACAGATTTCACTGAATCTGAGGCTGAAGCAGATGTCTGGTGCCAGTACTCCACTCACTGCTGGTCATATTCAGAAATGCAGCTCTGAATATGGGCCAGCTTTTTGTGGAGGTACAGGCACCTGCTCTTCATTTCAGAGTAGCTGGGGCTACCCTGTGAAGGAGAAAGAAAAATTAGGGCATGCAAACACTTCTGCAGAGTCTACACTCTGATGTCCTTTGCTTTAAAAAGCCTTGAGGCAGACTCAGCAGTTACCGTGGCCCTGCAGCTCTGGTGTCACACGTACCTGTTGTAACTGCTGATAATCAGCTAGGATTCGATGAAGCAGCGTCTACAAGAGAAAAAGCATGAACATTGTTTCACTGCCGCCATAAAAAGCAAACTTTGGTAAAACACTAGAAGTTCACTCAGTCTGACTCTAGACATTTTCTTCTCTGTCAGCCACCACTCTTCTGAGACATTTGTAAAAACAAATCTCCCTCTCCCAGCATCACCCAAGCTCTGCAATTAAGCCTCTCAATAGGCAACAGAAGGAGCCCATGCTCTAAGACTCTGCTTGGGACACCTCTCCCCTTACTGTTTCTTTGTAGACAGCTCAAACAGGGGTTTTTGGGCAGGGTCTTGCAAAAATCAGACCCAGTCCAAGCAGTGTCTGAGCATATATGCCAATTCTGCAGGTTCCCTTTGTCTCACTGAGCAGCTCCAGGGAATCCAAAACACTGCTGTGATGATGAAGCACAGTCTTCATGGTTTTGTCCTTCTTTACCTGATAGGCTTCAGAGCCTGGAGTCAGAGACTTCCATTGCTCCTGAAACTGTCTGAACTTCTTGATGGTCTTGTCAATCAGAGAATGTAAACTCTGGTATTCCTCATACTCTGCATTGAAGTCATCCTCGTAGCGCTGGCGTTGCTCCAAGGAGACAATGGCTACGTATTTTCTAATGGAAAAAATGAGACCATTTTTCCATGAGTGAACTCTAAGAGAACATTCCAGTATGTTTCTAGTCCATAAAACACATGTGTAATTTTACACCAAGCACAGGGTAATGTCAAACACAGACACCCAAGCTTTGAGTCAGTTGCTCTGGGACTGACAGTTTCTACTTTCAAGCTCATGGGCTTCAAGAGAATGTAGTCAGATTAACTCTAGGAATCTGCCACATTTCTAGGTGGCCAATTCCTAGTTACTAATAGTTTATATTGTAGAGGTTTTGTTCATTAGCAAGTGGAGCACATTTAGAAAACATTTGCCCTCATTTCAAATGTCAAAGGACAAACACAGCAGCTTCAGGAAGAGGAGATACATTAATAAATTATAATCTCTTCTTATGCAGGAAAAGCTTCAATTAGTTACATTTACTTGTGACAATACATCTGTAAAACATTTTTGTCAGGGAATGCATTTATGGAGTTGAGTGCTCAGAGTTGGACTTTTGAGCTACATGAGCTACTATTCTTGTCTGTCTAAAAGCAAAGCAGCATTAATGATAATATTTGATTCTTCAAGCAGACAGCAGTTACATCACTGACCATGGAACTGAGGCATCTGTAATACAGCCACAGAGACAAACTCTACATAAGTCTGAAACCACAACAAGGAATACCCAAACTACATCAGCTCCTAAGGAGGGCAAAACTCATTAATGCTTAAAGCCACTGATGGGAGTCAAACATTCTTAATTCCCTTCTCCCTCAAATCAACAGGTGTGAGGTTTATCAAACTCATGATACAAATCCAAATGAAGTGGCAATGAGAATAATAGATGCCACTTCCCAACACTTTCACACCAATGCTTCTGCTCCTTTGGGCCTGAAGGTCTGGTTCTTATTGGATGACAAAATGTCCCTCCACATTATGATCAATCCCTTAAAACCATCCTGAGTTTAATATTTACAAGTTGTAAATTTTTAACAAGTTGAAATTCAGTACCAGGAC
>NW_022148902.1:0-14590 GCF_901933205.1 Camarhynchus parvulus | reverse complement strand
AAGCCTTTGTGCAACCTCTAGAACACAACAGGAGATGTTTTCTGTCCTGGCACAGTTTCTCATTAGCGAGAGACTTATAGTGAAAGCTTTTCTAAGTTGTAGGTGACAAAAGAGGCGGCTAAAGCGAAGAAACGAGCAACACAACACTATGGCATTGTGTGTGCACCTTGCAAATGCTGGAAAACAGTACCTTACTGTTCTGCTGCCATTTCCATTCACAGCAGGATTGCAATAGAAGGAGTTCTGGACAAGTTTCTTTTGATTGGTGCAAAACACTCTACAAGAGCTCCCTTGCAACTGCTAAACAATATCTTCTTAGCCTCCGGTACACATAGAGGTGGCATCTTTTTGAAGAAGCGAGAAAAACGAAGCAGCAGCAAACAATGGCATTGTGGGTGCAGTTTGCAAACGGATGGAAAACAATGCCTTACCACTATGCTGCCTTTTGCATTCACATGAATATTGAAAAAAAAGGAGTTTTGGACGACTTTTTTTTTCCTTGGTGCAAAACACTCTGCAAACCTTTGTGCAACCTCTAGAACCACGATAGGAGATATTTTCTGTCCTGGCACAGTTTCTCCTTGCGAGAGACATAGTGAGGGAAAGCTTTTTTTTCTAAGGTGTAGGTGACAAAGAGATGCTAAAAGACAAAACGAGCAGCACAACACTGGCATTGCAGGTGCAGTTTTCATGGATGGAAAACAATTACCTTACCACTCTCCATACGCCTTTTGCATTCACATGAATATTGAAAAAGAAGGAGTTTTGGACAACTTTCTTTACCTTGGTGCAAAACACTGTACAAACCTTTGTGCAACCTCTAGTACACGATAGGAGATGTTTTCTGTCCTGGCACAGTTTGTCCTTCGCGAGACATGATTAGAAAGCTTTTCTAAGTTGCCAGGTGACAAGAGACGCTAAAGGCCATGAACTCTCGCAGCAGAACACTGGCATTGGGCGTCTTTTTGCAAACTGATGGAAAACAGCACCATACCACTCTCCTGCGCTTTTGCATTCACATCTCCGCTGAAAAAGAAGGAGTTTGGACAGACTTTCTTTTCCTTGGAGCAAAACACTGGCACAAACCTTTGTGCAACCTCTAAACACGATAGGAAGATGTTTTCTGTCACTCTCCAGTTTCCTTCATTCCACATAATGAAATTTTTTTCTAAGGTGTAGGTGACAAGAGATGTTAAAGGCCTTGGAAGCAAAACAACACTGGCATTGTGGGTGCAACCTGCAAACTGGATAAAACAGTTTTCTGTCCACTCACAGTTTCTTTTGCATTCATATGAATAAGCAATAGCTAAGGTTTTGGGTGATTTCTTTTCCTTGGGTGCAAATACGGGCTCTCCAAAAACAAGTGCAACCTCTAGAACGTCTTTCGGAGATGTTTTCTGTCCTGGCACAGTTTCTTTACGCGACATAGTGGGCCGCTTTTTCTAAGGTGCAGGAGACAAAGAGCACAGCCAAGGAAAAACGAAGCAGCACAACACTGGCATTGTGGGTTGCATTTGCAAACTGATGGAAAACAGTACCTTACCACTCCTGCCTTTTGCATTCACATGAATATTGAAAAAGAAGAGTTTTGGACCGCGACTTTCTTTTCCTTGGTGCAAAACACTGTACAAACCTTTGTGCAAACTCTAGAACCTGATAGGAGATGTTTTCTGTCCTGGCACAGTTTCTCCTTACGAGACATAGTGAGAAAGAAACTTTTTCTAAGGTGTAGGTGACAAAGAGGCAGCTAAAAGGCCAAAAAACCAAGCAGCACAACACTGGCATTGTGTGTGCATTTTGCAAACTGATGGAAAACAATACCTTACCACTCTCCTGCCTTTTGCATTCACATGAATATTGAAAAAGAAGGAGTTTTTGGATAACTTTCTTTTTCCTTGGTGCAAAACACTGTACAAACCTTTGTGTAACCTCTAGAACACGATAGGAGATGTTTTCTGTCCTGGCACAGTTTCTCCTTGCCAGACATAGTGGGAAACTTTTTCTAAGGTGTAGGTGACAAAGAGGCGCTAAAGGACAAAGGGAAGCAGCACAACACTGGCATTGTGTGTGCATTTTGCAAACTGATGGAAAACAGTACCTTACCACTCTCCTGCCTTTTTGCATTCACATGAAAAATTGAAATAGAAGAGTTTTGGACAGCTTTCTTTTCCTTGGTGCAAACACTGTACAAACCTTTTGTGCAACCTCTAGAACACAACAGGAGATGTTTTCTGTCCTGGCACAGTTTCTCCTTCTGCGAGACATATTGGGAAAACTTTTTCTAAAGGTGTAGGTGACAAAAGAGGCAGCTAAAGGACGAACAAGCTCTCCGGACAAAACTGGCCGGTGTGTGCAGCTTTCGGCAAACCGATAGAAACAGTACCTTACCACTCTCCTGCCTTTTGCATTCACATGAATATTGCAAAAGAAGGGGGTTTGGACAACTTTCTTTTCCTTGGTGCAAAAACAAGCTGTACAAACCTTTGTGCAACCTCTAGAACACGATAACAGATGTTTTCTGTCGGCACAGTTTCTGCATTCACATGAATATTGAAAGGAGTTTTCTAAGGTGTAGGTGACAAGAGGCACTAAAGGACAAACCGAAGCAGCACAACAGGATAAGTGTGATGTTTCTGTTCGATGGAAAACAGTACCTTACCAGACATCCTGCCTTTTGCATTCTAAGGAATATTTGAAAAGAAGGAGTTTTGGACGAAGATACGGAGCCTTGGTGCAAAACACTATACAAACCTTTTTCAACCTCTAGAACCGCCCTCCGAGATGTTTTCTGTCCTGGCGGCACAGTTTCTCCTTCTTGCGAATAATGAAAGCTTTCCTAAGGTGTAGGTGACAAAAGGATGCTAAAGGACAAAAACGAAGCAGCACAACACTGGCATTGTGTGTGCATTTTGCAAACTGATGGAAAACAGTACCTTACCACTCTCCTGCCTTTTGCATTCACATGAATATTGAAAAGAAGGAGTTTTGGACAACTTTCTTTTCCTTGGTGCAAAACACTGTACAAACCTTTGTGCAACCTCTAGAACACGATAGGAGATGTTTTCTGTCCTGGCACAGTTTCTCCTTGCGAGACATAGTGAGAAAGCTTTTCTAAGGTGTAGGTGACAAAGAGCACGCTAAAGGACAAAACGAAGCAGCACAACACTGGCATTGTGTGTGCATTTTGCAAACTGATGGAAAACAGTACCTTACCACTCTCCTGCCTTTTGCATTCACATGAATATTGAAAAGAAGGAGTTTTGGACAACTTTCTTTTCCTTGGTGCAAAACACTGTACAAACCTTTGTGCAACCTCTAGAACACGATAGGAGATGTTTTCTGTCCTGGCACAGTTTCTCCTTGCGAGACATAGTGAAAAGCTTTTTCTAAGGTGTAGGTGACAAAGAGATGCTAAAGGCCAAAACGAAGCAGCACAACACTGGCATTGTGTGTGCATTTTGCAAACTGATGGAAAACAGTACCTTACCACTCTCCTGCCTTTTGCATTCACATGAATATTGAAAAAGAAGGAGTTTTGGACAACTTTCTTTTCCTTGGTGCAAAACACTGTACAAACCTTTGTGCAACCTCTAGAACACGATAGGAGATGTTTTCTGTCCTGGCACAGTTTCTCCTTGCGAGACATAGTGAAAGCTTTTTCTAAGGTGTAGGTGACAAGAGGCGCTAAAGGACAAAACGAAACAGCACAACACTGGCATTGTGTGTGCATTTTGCAAACTGATGGAAAACAGTACCTTACCACTCTCCTGCCTTTTGCATTCACATGAATATTGAAAAGAAGGAGTTTTGGACAACTTTCTTTTCCTTGGTGCAAAACACTGTACAAACCTTTGTGCAACCTCTAGAACACGATAGGAGATGTTTTCTGTCCTGGCACAGTTTCTCCTTGCCAGACATAGTGAAAAAAACTTTCTAAGGTGTAGGTGACAAAGAGGCGCTAAAGGACAAAAACGAAGCAGCACAACACTGGCATTGTGTGTGCATTTTGCAAACTGATGGAAAACAGTACCTTACCACTCTCCTGCCTTTTGCATTCACATGAATATTGAAAAAGAAGGAGTTTTGGACAACTTTCTTTTCCTTGGTGCAAAACACTGTACAAACCTTTGTGCAACCTCTAGAACACGATAGGAGATGTTTTCTGTCCTGGCACAGTTTCTCCTTGCGAGACATAGTGAAAAGCTTTTCTAAGGTGTAGGTGACAAAGAGGCTAAAGGACAAAAACGAAGCAGCACAACACTGGCATTGTGTGTGCATTTTGCAAACTGATGGAAAACAGTACCTTACCACTCTCCTGCCTTTTGCATTCACATGAATATTGAAAAAAAGGAGTTTTGGACAACTTTCTTTTCCTTGGTGCAAAACACTGTACAAACCTTTGTGCAACCTCTAGAACACGATAGGAGATGTTTTCTGTCCTGGCACAGTTTCTCCTTGCGAGACATAGTGAAAAGCTTTTCTAAGGTGTAGGTGACAAAGAGGCGCTAAAGGACAAAACGAAGCAGCACAACACTGGCATTGTGTGTGCATTTTGCAAACTGATGGAAAACAGTACCTTACCACTCTCCTGCCTTTTGCATTCACATGAATATTGAAAAAGAAGGAGTTTTGGACAACTTTCTTTTCCTTGGTGCAAAACACTGTACAAACCTTTGTGCAACCTCTAGAACACGATAGGAGATGTTTTCTGTCCTGGCACAGTTTCTCCTTGCGAGACATAGTGAAAAGCTTTTCTAAGGTGTAGGTGACAAAGAGGCGCTAAAGGACAAAACGAAGCAGCACAACACTGGCATTGTGTGTGCATTTTGCAAACTGATGGAAAACAGTACCTTACCACTCTCCTGCCTTTTGCATTCACATGAATATTGAAAAAGAAGGAGTTTTGGACAACTTTCTTTTCCTTGGTGCAAAACACTGTACAAACCTTTGTGCAACCTCTAGAACACGATAGGAGATGTTTTCTGTCCTGGCACAGTTTCTCCTTGCCAGACATAGTGAAAAAATTTTTCTAAGGTGTAGGTGACAAGAGGCGCTAAAGGACAAAAACGAAGCAGCACAACACTGGCATTGTGTGTGCATTTTGCAAACTGATGGAAAACAGTACCTTACCACTCTCCTGCCTTTTGCATTCACATGAATATTGAAAAAGAAGGAGTTTTGGACAACTTTCTTTTCCTTGGTGCAAAACACTGTACAAACCTTTGTGCAACCTCTAGAACACGATAGGAGATGTTTTCTGTCCTGGCACAGTTTCTCCTTGCCAGACATAGTGAGAAAGCTTTTCTAAGGTGTAGGTGACAAAGAGATGCTAAAGGACAAAACGAAGCAGCACAACAATGGCATTGTGTGTGCATTTTGCAAACTGATGGAAAACAGTACCTTACCACTCTCCTGCCTTTTGCATTCACATGAATATTGAAAAAGAAGGAGTTTTGGACAACTTTCTTTTCCTTGGTGCAAAACACTGTACAAACCTTTGTGCAACCTCTAGAACACGATAGGAGATGTTTTCTGTCCTGGCACAGTTTCTCCTTGCGAGACATAGTGAAAAGCTTTTTCTAAGGTGTAGGTGACAAAGAGGCGCTAAAGGACAAAAGCGAAGCAGCACAACACTGGCATTGTGTGTGCATTTTGCAAACTGATGGAAAACAGTACCTTACCACTCTCCTGCCTTTTGCATTCACATGAATATTGAAAAGAAGGAGTTTTGGACAACTTTCTTTTCCTTGGTGCAAAACACTGTACAAACCTTTGTGCAACCTCTAGAACACGATAGGAGATGTTTTCTGTCCTGGCACAGTTTCTCCTTGCCAGACATAGTGAAAGCTTTTCTAAGGTGTAGGTGACAAAGAGGCGCTAAAGGACAAAAACGAAGCAGCACAACACTGGCATTGTGTGTGCATTTTGCAAACTGATGGAAAACAGTACCTTACCACTCTCCTGCCTTTTGCATTCACATGAATATTGAAAAAGAAGGAGTTTTGGACAACTTTCTTTTCCTTGGTGCAAAACACTGTACAAACCTTTGTGCAACCTCTAGAACACGATAGGAGATGTTTTCTGTCCTGGCACAGTTTCTCCTTGCGAGACATAGTGAAAAGCTTTTCTAAGGTGTAGGTGACAAAAGAGAGCTAAAAGGACAAAAGCAAGCAGCACAACACTGGCATTGTGTGTGCATTTTGCAAACTGATGGAAAACAGTACCTTACCACTCTCCTGCCTTTTGCATTCACATGAATATTGAAAAAAAAGGAGTTTTGGACAACTTTCTTTTCCTTGGTGCAAAACACTGTACAAACCTTTGTGCAACCTCTAGAACACGATAGGAGATGTTTTCTGTCCTGGCACAGTTTCTCCTTGCGAGACATAGTGAAAAGCTTTTCTAAGGTGTAGGTGACAAAGAGGCGCTAAAGGACAAAAACGAAGCAGCACAACACTGGCATTGTGTGTGCATTTTGCAAACTGATGGAAAACAGTACCTTACCACTCTCCTGCCTTTTGCATTCACATGAATATTGAAAAAGAAGGAGTTTTGGACAACTTTCTTTTCCTTGGTGCAAAACACTGTACAAACCTTTGTGCAACCTCTAGAACACGATAGGAGATGTTTTCTGTCCTGGCACAGTTTCTCCTTGCGAGACATAGTGAAAAGCTTTTCTAAGGTGTAGGTGACAAGAGGCGCTAAAGGACAAAACGAAGCAGCACAACACTGGCATTGTGTGTGCATTTTGCAAACTGATGGAAAACAGTACCTTACCACTCTCCTGCCTTTTGCATTCACATGAATATTGAAAAAGAAGGAGTTTTGGACAACTTTCTTTTCCTTGGTGCAAAACACTGTACAAACCTTTGTGCAACCTCTAGAACACGATAGGAGATGTTTTCTGTCCTGGCACAGTTTCTCCTTGCGAGACATAGTGAAAAAGCTTTTCTAAGGTGTAGGTGACAAAGAGGCAGCTAAAGGACAAAACGAAGCAGCACAACACTGGCATTGTGTGTGCATTTTGCAAACTGATGGAAAACAGTACCTTACCACTCTCCTGCCTTTTGCATTCACATGAATATTGAAAAAGAAGGAGTTTTGGACAACTTTCTTTTCCTTGGTGCAAAACACTGTACAAACCTTTGTGCAACCTCTAGAACACGATAGGAGATGTTTTCTGTCCTGGCACAGTTTCTCCTTGCGAGACATAGTGAAAAGCTTTTCTAAGGTTGTAGGTGACAAGAGGCAGCTAAAGGACAAAAGCGAAGCAGCACAACACTGGCATTGTGTGTGCATTTTGCAAACTGATGGAAAACAGTACCTTACCACTCTCCTGCCTTTTGATTTCCACCGAGTGCAATAGAAGGAGTTTTGGGCCGAGTTTCTTTTCCTTGGTGCAACATTACGCCTCTAGAACCGATGGGAGATGTTTTCTGTCCTGGCACAGTTTCTCCTTGGCGGGAACATAGTGAAAAGGTTTTCCTAAGGTGTAGGTGACAAAAGAGGCGGCTAAGGACAAAGCGAAGTAGCACAACACTGGCATTGTGTGTGCATTTTGCAAAACTGATGGAAAGCAATTACCTTACCACTCTCCTGCCTTTTGCCATTCACATGAATATTATTGAAAAGAAGGAGTTTTGGACAACTTTCTTTTCCTTGGTGCAAACACTGTACAAACCTTTGTGCAACCTCTAGAACTTTCTGATAGGAGATGTTTCTGTCCTGTGCAGAGTTCCTCCTTGCCAGACATAGTGAGAAAGCTTTTTCTAAAGGTGTAGGTGACAAAAGAGGCGGCTAAAGGACAAAAGCGAAGCAGCACAACACTGGCATTGTGTGTGCATTTTGCAAACTGATGGAAAACAATTACCTTACCCGCTCCTCCTGCCTTTGCATTCACATGAATATTTGAAAAGAAGGAGTTTTGGACAACTTTCTTTTCCTTGGTGCAAAACACTGTACAAACCTTTGTGCAACCTCTAGAACACGATAGGAGATGTTTTCTGTCCTGGCACAGTTTTCTCCTTCTTGAGACGCATAGTGAAAGGTTTTCTAAAGGTGTAGGTGACAAGAGGCAGCCTAAAGGACAAAGCGAGAAGCAGCACAACTTACTGGCGTGTGTGTGCATTTTGCAAACTGATGGAAAACAATTACCTTACCGGCTCTCTGCCTTTTTGCCATTCACATGAATATTGAAAAGAAGGAGTTTTTGGACAACTTTCTTTTGGTGCAAAACATATACACAAACCACAGTACGCAACCTCTAAGAACACAAATGGAGATGTTTTCTGTCTGGCACAGTTTCTCCTTGCGAGACATAGTGAAAGGTTTTTTCTAAAGGTGTAGGTGACAAGAGCGGCTAAGGACAAAGCGAAGCAGCACAGACTGGCATTGTGTGTGCATTTTGCAAACTGATGGAAAACAATTGCCTTACCACTCTCCTGCCTTTTGCATTCACATGAATATTGAAAAAGAGGAGTTTTGGACAACTTTCTTTTCCTTGGTGCAAAACACTGTTACGAGCAACGTGCAACCTCTAGAACAGATAGGAGATGTTTCCTGTCCTGGCACAGTAGTTTCTCATACTTGAGGGCATAATTGAGAAAGCTTTTTTTCTAAGCTGGGTGACAAGAGGCAGCTAAAGGCCAAAGCGAAGCAGCACAACACTGGCATTGTGTGCATTTTGCAAACTGATGAAAGCAATTACCTTACCACTCTCCTGCCTTTTTGCATTCACGCAGATATTGAAATAGAAGGAGTTTTTGGACAACTTTCTTTTCCTTGGTGCAAAACACTGGCCAAACCTTTGTGCAACCTCTAGAACACGATAGGAGATGTTTTTCTGACACTGTACAAACCTTTGTGCAACCTCTAGAACACGCATTGGGAGATGTTTTCTGTCCTGGCACAGTTTCTCCTTGCCTTTTGCATAGTGAAAATTACCGTTCTAAGGTTGTTTTGGACAAAGGATGTAAAAGGATATGAAACGAACACACAACACTGGCATTGTGTGTGCATTTTGCAAACTGATGGAAAACAGTACCTTACCACTCTCCTGCCTTTTTGCATTCACATGAATATTGAAAAAGAAGGAGTTTTGGACTAACTTTCTTTTCCTTGGTGCAAAACACTGTACAAACCTTTATTTAACCTCTAGAACACGATAGGAGATGTTTTCTGTCCTGGCACAGTTTCTCCTTAGGGACATAGTGAAAGCTTTTCTAAGGTGTAGGTGACAAGAGGCAGCTAAAAAGAGGAAAAAAGCAAACAGCACAAGACTGGCATTGTGTGTGCATTTTGCAAACTGATGGAAAACAGTACCTTACCACTCTCCTGCCTTTTGCATTCACATGAATATATTGAAAAAGAAGGAGTTTTTGGACAACTTTCTTTTCCTTGGTGCAAAACACTGTACAAACCTTTGTGCAACCTCTAGAACACGATAGGAGATGTTTTCTGTCCTGGCACAGTTTCTCCTTGCCAGACATAGTGAGAAAAGCTTTTTTCTAAGGTGTAGGTGACAAAGAGGCAGCTAAAGGACAAAGCGAAGCAGCACAACACTGGCATTGTGTGTGCATTTTGCAAACTGATGGAAAACAGTACCTTACCACTCTCCTGCCTTTTGCATTCACATGAATATTGAAAAAGAAGGAGTTTTGGACAACTTTCTTTTCCTTGGTGCAAAACACTGTACAAACCTTTGTGCAACCTCTAGAACACGATAGGAGATGTTTTCTGTCCTGGCACAGTTTCTCCTTGCCAGACATAGTGAAAAGCTTTTTAAAGGTGTAGGTGACAAAGAGACAGCTAAAGGACAAAACGAAGCAGCACAACACTGGCATTGTGTGTGCATAGGTGACAAAGAGATGCTAAAGGACAAAACGAAGCAGCACAACACTGGCATTGTGTGTGCATTTTGCAAACTGATGGAAAACAATTACCTTACCACTCTCCTGCCTTTTGCATTCACATGAATATTGAAAAAGAAGGAGTTTTTGGACAACTTTCTTTTCCTTGGTGCAAAACACTGTACAAACCTTTGTGCAACCTCTAGAACACGATAGGAGATGTTTTCTGTCCTGGCACAGTTTCTCCTTGCCAGACATAGTGAAAAGCTTTTCTAAGGTGTAGGTGACAAGAGAGGCGGCTAAAGGACAAAACGAAGCAGCACAACACTGGCATTGTGTGTGCATTTTGCAAACTGATGGAAAACAGTACCTTACCACTCTCCTGCCTTTTGCATTCACATGAATATTGAAAAAAGAAGGAGTTTTGGACAACTTTCTTTTCCTTGGTGCAAAACACTGTACAAACCTTTGTGCAACCTCTAGAACACGATAGGAGATGTTTTCTGTCCTGGCACAGTTTCTCCTTGCCAGACATAGTGAAAAGCTTTTCTAAGGGTGTAGGTGACAAAGAGACGCTAAAGGACAAAACGAAGCAGCACAACACTGGCATTGTGTGTGCATTTTGCAAACTGATGGAAAACAGTACCTTACCACTCTCCTGCCTTTTGCATTCACATGAATATTGAAAAAGAAGGAGTTTTGGACAACTTTCTTTTCCTTGGTGCAAAACACTGTACAAACCTTTGTGCAACCTCTAGAACACGATAGGGAGATGTTTTCTGTCCTGGCACAGTTTCTCCTTGCGAGACATAGTGAAAAAGCTTTTTCTAAGGTGTAGGTGACAAAGAGGCGCTAAAGGACAAAAACGAAACAGCACAACACTGGCATTGTGTGTGCATTTTGCAAACTGATGGAAAACAGTACCTTACCACTCTCCTGCCTTTTGCATTCACATGAATATTGAAAAAAGAAGGAGTTTTGGACAACTTTCTTTTCCTTGGTGCAAAACACTGTACAAACCTTTGTGCAACCTCTAGAACACGATAGGAGATGTTTTCTGTCCTGGCACAGTTTCTCCTTGCGAGACATAGTGAAAAGCTTTTTTTCTAAGGTGTAGGTGACAAAGAGGCGGCTAAAAGACAAAACGAAGCAGCACAACACTGGCATTGTGTGTGCATTTTGCAAACTGATGGAAAACAGTACCTTACCACTCTCCTGCCTTTTGCATTCACATGAATATTGAAAAAGAAGGAGTTTTGGACAACTTTCTTTTCCTTGGTGCAAAACACTGTACAAACCTTTGTGCAACCTCTAGAACACGATAGGAGATGTTTTCTGTCCTGGCACAGTTTCTCCTTGCCAGACATAGTGAAAGCTTTTCTAAGGTGTAGGTGACAAAAGAGATGCTAAAAGGACAAAACGAAGCACACAACACTGGCATTGTGTGTGCATTTTGCAAACTGATGGAAAACAGTACCTTACCACTCTCCTGCCTTTTGCATTCACATGAATATTGAAAAAGAAGGAGTTTTGGACAACTTTCTTTTCCTTGGTGCAAAACACTGTACAAACCTTTGTGCAACCTCTAGAACACGATAGGAGATGTTTTCTGTCCTGGCACAGTTTCTCCTTGCCAGACATAGTGAAAAGCTTTTTCTAAGGTGTAGGTGACAAAAGAGATGCTAAAGGACAAAACAAAGCAGCACAACACTGGCATTGTGTGTGCATTTTGCAAACTGATGGAAAACAGTACCTTACCACTCTCCTGCCTTTTGCATTCACATGAATATTGAAAAAGAAGGAGTTTTGGACAACTTTTTTTCCTTGGTGCAAAACACTGTACAAACCTTTGTGCAACCTCTAGAACACGATAGGAGATGTTTTCTGTCCTGGCACAGTTTCTCCTTGCCAGACATAGTGAAAAGCTTTTTCTAAGGTGTAGGTGACAAAAGAGACGCTAAAGGACAAAAACGAAGCAGCACAACACTGGCATTGTGTGTGCATTTTGCAAACTGATGGAAAACAGTACCTTACCACTCTCCTGCCTTTTGCATTCACATGAATATTGAAAAAGAAGGAGTTTTGGACAACTTTCTTTTCCTTGGTGCAAAACACTGTACAAACCTTTGTGCAACCTCTAGAACACGATAGGAGATGTTTTCTGTCCTGGCACAGTTTCTCCTTGCCAGACATAGTGAGAAAGCTTTTTCTAAGGTGTAGGTGACAAAGAGGCAGCTAAAGGACAAAACAGAAGCAGCACAACACTGGCATTGTGTGTGCATTTTGCAAACTGATGGAAAACAGTACCTTACCACTCTCCTGCCTTTTGCATTCACATGAATATTGAAAAAGAAGGAGTTTTTGGACAACTTTCTTTTCCTTGGTGCAAAACACTGTACAAACCTTTGTGCAACCTCTAGAACACGATAGGAGATGTTTTCTGTCCTGGCACAGTTTCTCCTTGCGAGACATAGTGAAAAGCTTTTCTAAGGTGTAGGTGACAAAGAGATGCTAAAGGACAAACGAAGCAGCACAACACTGGCATTGTGTGTGCATTTTGCAAACTGATGGAAAACAGTACCTTACCACTCTCCTGCCTTTTGCATTCACATGAATATTGAAAAAGAAGGAGTTTTGGACAACTTTCTTTTCCTTGGTGCAAAACACTGTACAAACCTTTGTGCAACCTCTAGAACACGATAGGAGATGTTTTCTGTCCTGGCACAGTTTCTCCTTGCGAGACATAGTGAGAAAAGCTTTTCTAAGGTGTAGGTGACAAGAGACGCTAAAGGACAAAACGAAGCAGCACAACACTGGCATTGTGTGTGCATTTTGCAAACTGATGGAAAACAATTACCTTACCACTCTCCTGCCTTTTGCATTCACATGAATATTGAAAAAGAAGGAGTTTTGGACAACTTTCTTTTCCTTGGTGCAAAACACTGTACAAACCTTTGTGCAACCTCTAGAACACGATAGGAGATGTTTTCTGTCCTGGCACAGTTTCTCCTTGCGAGACATAGTGAAAAGCTTTTCTAAGGTGTAGGTGACAAAGAGGCGCTAAAGGACAAAACGAAGCAGCACAACACTGGCATTGTGTGTGCATTTTGCAAACTGATGGAAAACAGTACCTTACCACTCTCCTGCCTTTTGCATTCACATGAATATTGAAAAAGAAAGAGTTTTGGACAACTTTCTTTTCCTTGGTGCAAAACACTGTACAAACCTTTGTGCAACCTCTAGAACACGATAGGAGATGTTTTCTGTCCTGGCACAGTTTCTCCTTGCCAGACATAGTGAAAAGCTTTTCTAAGGTGTAGGTGACAAAGGCAGGCGACGCTAAAGGACAAAACGAAGCAGCACAACACTGGCATTGTGTGTGCATTTTGCAAACTGATGGAAAACAGTACCTTACCACTCTCCTGCCTTTTGCATTCACATGAATATTGAAAAAGAAGGAGTTTTGGACAACTTTCTTTTCCTTGGTGCAAAACACTGTACAAACCTTTGTGCAACCTCTAGAACACGATAGGAGATGTTTTCTGTCCTGGCACAGTTTCTCCTTGCGAGACATAGTGAGAAAAGCTTTTTCTAAGGTGTAGGTGACAAAGAGGCGCTAAAGGACAAAACGAAGCAGCACAACACTGGCATTGTGTGTGCATTTTGCAAACTGATGGAAAACAATTACCTTACCACTCTCCTGCCTTTTGCATTCACATGAATATTGAAAAAGAAGGAGTTTTGGACAACTTTCTTTTCCTTGGTGCAAAACACTGTACAAACCTTTGTGCAACCTCTAGAACACGATAGGAGATGTTTTCTGTCCTGGCACAGTTTCTCCTTGCGAGACATAGTGAAAAAGCTTTTCTAAGGTGTAGGTGACAAAAGAGGCGCTAAAAAGGACAAAACGAAGCAGCACAACACTGGCATTGTGTGTGCATTTTGCAAACTGATGGAAAACAGTACCTTACCACTCTCCTGCCTTTTGCATTCACATGAATATTGAAAAAAGAAGGAGTTTTGGACAACTTTCTTTTCCTTGGTGCAAAACACTGTACAAACCTTTGTGCAACCTCCTAGAACACGATAGGAGATGTTTTCTGTCCTGGCACAGTTTCTCCTTGCGAGACATAGTGAAAAGCTTTTTCTAAGGTGTAGGTGACAAAGAGGCGGCTAAAGGACAAAACGAAGCAGCACAACACTGGCATTGTGTGTGCATTTTGCAAACTGATGGAAAACAGTACCTTACCACTCTCCTGCCTTTTGCATTCACATGAATATTGAAAAAAGAAGGAGTTTTGGACAACTTTCTTTTCCTTGGTGCAAAACACTGTACAAACCTTTGTGCAACCTCTAGAACACGATAGGAGATGTTTTCTGTCCTGGCACAGTTTCTCCTTGCGAGACATAGTGAAAGGTTTTTCTAAGGTGTAGGTGACAAGAGGCGGCTAAAGGACAAAACGAAGCAGCACAACACTGGCATTGTGTGTGCATTTTGCAAACTGATGGAAAACAGTACCTTACCACTCTCCTGCCTTTTGCATTCACATGAATATTGAAAAAGAAGGAGTTTTGGACAACTTTCTTTTCCTTGGTGCAAAACACTGTACAAACCTTTGTGCAACCTCTAGAACACGATAGGAGATGTTTTCTGTCCTGGCACAGTTTCTCCTTGCGAGACATAGTGAAAAAAGCTTTTTCTAAGGTGTAGGTGACAAAGAGGCAGCTAAAGGACAAAACGA
>NW_022148901.1:0-14602 GCF_901933205.1 Camarhynchus parvulus | reverse complement strand
TCACTGTCCCCACGCTGTCCCGTGTCCTGCGCTGTCCCCGCTGTCCCCACACTGTCCCCACACTGTCCCCGCTGTCCCGGCGTGCCTGCCAGCAGCACCAGGTCGGGCGTCGGCGAAGCCCGTCCCACCCGGTTCTGCCAGCCCCAGGGGACACTCGGGGGGCAGCAGCCCACGCCGCCCCAGGTAGCAGGGCACCCCAGGACTGCAGGGCGAAGGGACACAGGGAGGGGACAGTGGGGACAGACTGGGGGACAAACCGGCTCCATTTGACCCCAAAAGTGGCTCCATCCAGACCCCAAACCGGCTCCATTTGGCCCCAAACCGGCTCCATTTGACCCCAAACCGGCTCCGTTTGGCCCCAAACCGGCTCCATTTGACCCCAAACCGGCTCCGTTTGACCCCAAACTGGCTCCGTTTGACCCCAAACCGGCTCCGTTTGAATCCAAACCGGCTCCGTTTGAATCCAAACCAGCTCCGTTTGGCCCCAAAAGTGGCTCCATCCAGACCCCAAACCGGCTCCGTTTGACCCCAAACCGGCTCCGTTTGACCCCAAACCGGCTCCCAATCCCCTGCCAGTATTACCCAGTCCCTCCCAGTTCCCTCCCAGTTTGTCCCACTCCATCCCAGTCCCCCCCCAGTCCATCCCAGTTCCCCCAACTCCATCCCAGTCCCATCTCAGTTCCCTCCCAGTTTGTCCCAGTCCATTCCAATCCTATCCCAGTCCATCCCAGTATAACCCGGTCCCTCCCTGTATAATCCACTCCCATCCCAGTTCCCTCCCAGTCTGTCCCAGTCCATCCCAGTTCCCTCCTAGTCCATCCCAGTATAAGCCAATCCCATCCCAGCCCCTCCCAGTCCATCCCAGTTTACCCCAGTCCATCCCAGTTCCTCCCAGTTTGTCCCAGTCTCTCCCAGTCCCCCCTAGTCCATCGCAGTCTGTCCAAGTCTATCCCAGTCCATTCCAATCCTATCCCAGTCCACCCCAGTCCCTCCCAGTCCGTCCCAGTCCATCCCAGTATAACCCAATCCCATCCCAGTTTATCCCAGTCCCTCCCAGTCCATTCCAATCCTATCCCAGTCCCTCCCAGTCCGTCCCAGTCCATCCCAGTATAACCCAATCCCATCCCAGTCCATCCCAGTCCCTCCCAGTCCCCCCCGCTGTCTCACCGCAGCTCCTCAGCCGGCGTTGGGGGCAGCAGGGCCTGACTGCCCACGAGCAGCAGCGGCCGCTGAGCCCGGCTCAGGAGCTCCGAGCACTGCTGGACCTGGATAAACACAAACAGAGCCGGGATTAACCCGGGATTAACCTGAGATTAACCCGGGATCGACCCAAACAGAGCCGGGATTAACCCGGGATTGAACTGAGATTAACCCGGGATCGACCCAAACAGAGCCGAGATTAACCCGGGATTGACCTGAGATTAACCTGAGATTAACCCCAACAGAGCCGGGATTAACCCGGGATTGACCTGAGATTAACCTGAGATTAACCCCAACAGAGCCCGGCTTAACAGCTCCGAGCACTGCTGGACCTGGATCGACCCAAACAGAGCCAGGATTAACCTGGGATTAACCCAAACAGAGCCGGGATTAACCTGGGATTAACCCGGGATTAACCCAAACAGAGCCAGGATTAACCCGGGATTAACCCAAACAGAGCCAGGATTAACCTGGGATTAACCCGGGATTAACCCAAACAGAGCCGGGATTAACCTGGGATTAACCCCAACAGAGCCCGGCTCAGGAGCTCTGAGCGCTGCTGGACCTGGATTAACCCGGGATTAATTTAAATAGAGCTGGGATTGACCCGGGATTAACCCCAAACCCGGGATTAACCCCAAACCCGGGATGAAGCCCAAACCCGGGATTAACCCCAAACTCAGGATT
The DNA here is from genome assembly GCF_901933205.1 of Camarhynchus parvulus. NCBI lineage: Eukaryota > Metazoa > Chordata > Aves > Passeriformes > Thraupidae > Camarhynchus > Camarhynchus parvulus. The sequence continues at coordinate 12,715 of NW_022148901.1, read as the reverse complement.
AACCCCAAACCTTGGCTCAGACAGCCCCAAACGCGGGATTAACCCCAAAAGGGTCGGGACTAACCCCAAAACCTGGCTCAGACAGCTCTAAAACCGGGATTAACCCCAAACCCCGGGGCTTTTGGGGTCCCACCTGCTGTGGGGTTTTGCCCCAAATTTTGGGGCTTTTGCCCATTTTGGGTTTTTCCCCCATTTTGGGCTCTCACCTCTTTTGGGGTTTTTTCCCCAAATTTTGGGGGTTTTCCTCCCATTTTGATTTTTCTCCCACTTTTGGGGTTTTGGGTTCACATCTCTTTTGGGGTTTTGCCCCATTTTGGGTTTTTTTTTCCCCATTTTGGGCTTTCACCTCTTTTGGGACTTTTTCCCTAAATTTTGAGGGGTTTCCCCCCATTTTGGGGTTTTTTTGCTCTCACCTCCCTTGGGGTTTTGTCCCATTTGGGGGTTTTCCTGTTTTGGGGTCGTTTTGGGGTTTTTTTGGGGTCTCACCTCCTTTGGGGTTTTTTGCCCCATTTTGGGGTTTTCCCCCAAATGTTGAGGGTTTTCCCCTCATTTTGGTTTTTTTTTTTTTCTCCAAATTTCAGTGGTTTTTCCCCAATTTTCGGTGGTTTTCCACATTTTGATTTTTTCCCGCATTTTGGGATTTTTTGGGGTTTTTTTGGGGGGGTTGTTTTGGGGTTTTTAGGCTCTCACCTCTTTTGGGGTTTCACCCCAAATTTTACAGCTTTTTCCCCCCATTTTTTTGGTTTTTTTCCCCCAAATTTCAGTGTTTTTTCCCCAATTTTTGGTGGGCTTTCCCCCATTTTGGGATTTTTTGGGGTTTTTTTTGGGTTTTTTAGGCTCTCACCTCTTTTGGGGTTTCACCCCAAATTTTACAGCTTTTCCCCCCATTTTTGGTGCTTTTTTTTCTCAAATTTCAAGCGTTTTTTCCCCAATTTTTGGTGGTTTTTTTCCCCATTTGGGGATTTTTTTGGGTTTTTTGGGGGTTTTTTGGGGTTTTTGGGGTTTTTGGCTCTCACCTGCTGCGGGTTCTGCCCCTTTTTGGGGTTTCCCCATTTTGGTGCTTTTTTTCCCCAAATTTCAGCGTTTTCCCCAATTTTTTGGTCTTTTTCCCCCATTTGGGTTTTTATTCCCCATTTTGGGATTTTTTGGGGTTTTTTGGGGGGTTTTTAGGCTCTCACCTCTTTTGGGGTTTCACCCCAAATTTTACAGATTTTCCCCCCATTTTTGGTGATTTTTTCCCCAAATTTCAGCGTTTTTCCCAATTTTTGTGGATTTTTTTTTTCCCCATTTGGGGATTTTTTTTTGGGGGGGTTTTTTTGGGGTTTTTGGCTCTCACCTGCTGCGGGGTTCTGCCCCTTTTGGGGTTTCCCCCCATTTTTGGTGCTTTTTTCCCCCAAATTTCACTGTTTTTTCCCCAATTTTTGTTGTTTTTTTTCCCCCCATTAGGGGATTTTTTGGGGTTTTTAGGCTCTCACCTCTTTTGGGGTTTCACCCCAAATGTTACAGATTTCCCCCCCATTTTTGGTGCTTTTTTCCCCAAATTTCAGCGTTTTTTCCCCACTTTTTGGTGGTTTTTTTCCCCCATTTGGGGATTTTTGGGTTTTTTTTTGGGGGTTTTTTGGGGTTTTTTGGGGTTTTTTTGGGGTTTTTGGCTCTCACCTGCTGCGGGGTTCTGCCCCTTTTGGGGTTTCCCCCATTTTTGGTGCTTTTTTCCCCCAAATTTCAGCGGTTTCCCCCAATTTTTGGTGGGTTTTCCCCCATTTGGGTTTTTATTCCCCATTTTGGGATTTTTTGGGGTTTTTTTGGGGTTTTAGTTTCTCACCTCTTTTGGGGTTTCACCCCAAATTTTACAGGTTTTCCTCCCGATTTTTGGGGTTTTTCCCCCCAAATTTCAGCGTTTTTTCCCCAGTTTTGCTGGTTTCCCCATTTTGGTTTTTTCCTCCATTTTGGGATTTTTGGGTTTTTTGGGGGTTGTTTTGGGGTTTTAGGCTCTCACCTCTTTTTGAGGTTTCACCCCAAATTTTACAGGTTTTCCCCTCATTTTTGTTTTTTTCCCCCCAGATTTCAGTGTTTTTTCCCCATTTTTAGGTCTTTTTTCCCCATTTTGGTTTTTTCCCCATTTTGGGATTTTTTGGGTTTTTTGGTTTTTTTGGGTTTTTTAGGCTCTCACCTCTTTTGGGGTTTCAACCCAAATTTTACAGCTTTTCCGCCCATTTTTTTGGTTTTTTTCCCCCAAATTTCACTGTTTTTTTCCCAATTTTTGGTGGTTTTTTTTCCCCCATTTGGGGATTTTTCTGGGGTTTTTTTGGGGTTTTTGGCTCTCACCTGCTGCGGGGTTCTGCCCCTTTTGGGGTTTCCCCCCATTTTTGGTGCTTTTTTCCCCCAAATTTCAGCGTTTTTTCCCCACTTTTTGGTGGTTTTTTTTCCCCATTTAGGGATTTTTTGGGGTGGGGGTTTGGGGTTTTTTTGGGGGGTTTTTTAGGGTTTTTTTTGGGTTTTTTTTTTGGCTCTCACCTGCTGCGGGGTGGCCCTGGGGATGCTCAGCCCCAGCGGGCGCAGCTCCCGCGGCTCCCAGGCCCCCGCAAAGAGATCGGCCAGGTAATTCCGCAGGTACCTGCAACGGGGATTTGGGGGATTTTGGGGAGGTTTTATAGGATTTGGGGTTTGGGGGTTTTTTTTGTGGCGTTTTGGGGTTTTTTTTGTTTAGTTTTTGAGGGTTTAATGGGGTTTTTTTGTGAGGGTTTTATGGGGTTTTGGGGGAATATTGGGATTTTGGGGGGTTTTATAGGATTTGGGGTTTGGGGGTTTTTGTGGGGTTTGGGGTGGTTTTGGGGTGGTTTTTGGGGGTTATTTTTGGGGGCTGGTTTGGGGTGGTTTTAGGGGTCGTTTGGGGGATTTGAGGTATTTTTGGGTCTTTTTGGGATTTTTTGGCTTATTTTGGGGGTTTTTGGGGGTTTTTTGGGGTGGGTTTTGAGGGAGATTTGGGGTGGTTTTTGGGTATTTTTGGGGTTATTTGGGGTGGTTTTAGGGGTCGTTTGGGGGGGATTTGAGGTATTTTTGGGGGTTTTTTTGGGATTTTTTGGCTTATTTTGGGGTGGTTTTTGGGGTATTTTGGGGGGGGTTTTGAGGGGGATTTGGGGTGGTTTTTGGGGTATTTTGGGGTTATTTGGGGTGGTTTTAGGGGTCGTTTGGGGGATTTGAGGTATTTTGGGGTTTTTTTTGGATTTTTTGGCTTATTTTGGGGGGTTTTTGGGGTATTTTGGGGTGGTTTTTGAGGGAGATTTGGGGTGGTTTTGGGGGTATTTTTGGGGGGATTTGAGGTATTTTTGGGATTTTTTGGCTTATTTTGGGGGGGTTTTTGGGGGTATTTTGGGGTGGTTTTTGAGGGGGATTTGGGGTGGTTTTTGGGGGGATTTGAGGTATTTTTGGGATTTTTTGGCTTATTTTGGGGGTTTTTGGGGTATTTTGGGGTGGTTTTTGGGTATTTTTGGGGCTGGTTTGGGGTGGTTTTTGGGGTGGTTTTGGGGGATTTGAGGTATTTTTGGGGTTTTTTTCGATTTTTGGCTTATTTTGGGGGGTTTTTGGGGTATTTTGGGGTGGTTTTTGAGGGAGATTTGGGGTGGTTTTTGGGTATTTTTGGGGTTATTTGGGGTGGTTTTAGGGGTCGTTTGGGGGGGATTTGAGGTATTTTTGGGTCTTTTTTGGGGATTTTTTGGCTTATTTTGGGGGGTTTTTGGGGTATTTTGGGGTGGGTTTTGAGGGGGATTTGGGGTGGTTTTTGGGGTATTTTTTGGGGTTTTTTTAGGGTGGTTTTAGGGTTATTTTTGGGGCTGTTTTGGGGCGGTTTCTGGGGTTATTTTGGGATATTTTTGGGGTGTTTTCAGTGTGGTTTTGGGACATTTCTGGGATGATTTTTGGGGTATTTTTGGGGCTGTTTTGGGGTGGTTTGGGGGAAAGTTTTGGGGGTATTTTTCAGGTTGTTGTTGGGGTTATTTTGGGGGTTGTTTTAGGGGTATTTTTGGGGAATTTTTGGGTATTTCTGGTGTTTTTTTTACGGTGATTTTGGGGTGAGTTTTGGGGTTATTTTGGGGTTTTTTAGGGTGGTTTGGGGGTATTTTTGGGTATTTTTGGGGCTGTTTTGGGGCGGTTTCTGGGGTTATTTTGGGATATTTTTGGGGTGTTTTCAGTGTGGTTTTGGGACATTTCTGGGATGATTTTTTGGGGTATTTTGGGGCTGTTTTGGGGTGGCTTGGGGAAAGTTTTTGGGGTATTTTTCAGGTTGTTGTTGGGGTTATTTTGGGGTTGTTTTAGGGGTATTTTGGGGGGAATTTTTGGGGTATTTCTGGTGTTTTTTTACGGTGATTTTGGGGTGAGTTTTGGGGTTATTTTGGTTTTTTTAGGGGGGTTTGGGGGTATTTTGGGGTTATTTTTGGGTATTTTTGGGGCATTTTTGGGGTGGTTTCTGGGATTATTTTGGGATATTTTGGGGTGGTTTTAGGGTGGTTTTGGGGCAGTTCTTAGGGTGGGTTTTGAGGGGATTTGGGGTTATTTTGGGGGTATATTTTGGGGGGTTTTGGGGTTTTTTTGTTTAGTTTTTGAGGGTTTAATGGGGTTTTTTTGTGAAGGTTTTATGGAATTTTGGGGGAATATTGGGATTTTGGGGGTGTTTATAGGATTTGGGGGTTTTGGGGGAGAGTTTTGGGGTTTTTGTGGGGTTTGGGGTGGTTTGGGGTGGTTTTTGGGATATTTTTGGGGTGTTTTCAGGGTGGTTTTGGGGCATTTCTTGGATGATTTTTGGGGTATTTTTGGGGCTGTTTTGGGGGGGTTGGGGGCAGTTTTGGGGTATTTTTCAGGTTGGTGTTTTGGGGGTATTTTGGGGGGTAATTTTTGGGGTATTTTGGGGTTATTTTGGGGTTTTTTAAGGGTAGTTTGGGGGTATTTTGGGGTGGTTTTTGGGGTTATTTTGGGATTTTTGGGGTTATTTTGGGGTGGTTTTTGGGGGGATTTGGGGTTATTTTGGGGGGATTTGGGGTTATTTTGGGGTGGTTTTGGGGGGATTTGGGGTTGTTTTGGGGCAGTTTTGGGGTTATTTTTGGGGTTATTTTGGGGGTTATTTTTGGGGTATTTTTGGGGTGGTTTTTGGGGTATTTATGGGGTTATTTTGGAATTTCTTTTGGGTTATTTTGGGGTTGTTTTGGGGTGATTTTGGGATGGTTTTTGGGGTTATTTTGGAGTATTTATGGGGTTATTTTGGGATTTCTTTTGGGTTGTTTTGGGGTGGTTTTGGGGAGATTTAGGGTGATTTTGGGGTTGTTTTGGGGTGGTTTTTGGGGGTATTTTTGGGTGTTTTTGGGGTTATTTTGGGATTTCTTTTGGGTTGTTTTGGGGTGATTTTGGGGTTGTTTTTGGGGTTGTTTTTGGGGTGGTTTTGGGGTATTTACGGGGTTATTTTGGGATTTCTTTTGGGTTGTTTTGGGGTGGTTTTTGGGGGGAGATTTGGGGATGTTTTGGGGGTGATTTTGGGGTATTTTTGGGGTGGTTTTGGGGCGGTTTGTGGGGTATTTTTTGGGGGTATTTTGGGGTGGTTTTGGGGTTGTCTTGGGGCAGTTTTTTGGGGTTTTTTTGGGGTGTTTTTGGGGGTGGTTTTGGGGGTTATTTTGGGGTGGTTTTGGAGTTGTCTTGGGGCGGTTTTTGGGGTGGTTTTTGGGGTTGTTTTGGGGGTGATTTTGGGGGTTTCTTTTGGGTATTTTTGGGGTGATTTTGGGGTGATTTTTGGGGGTTGTTTTGGGGTGATTTTGGGGTGGTTTTTGGGGTTATTTTGGGGTGGTTATGGAGTTGTCTTGGGGTGGTTTTCAGGGTATTTTTGGGGTGATTTTGGGGTTGTTTTGGGGCGGTTTTTGGGGTATTTTTGGGGTGATTTTGGGGTGATTTTGGGGTGATTTAGGGGTTGTTTTGGGGCAGTTTTTGGGGTGATTTTGGGGTGATTTTGGGGTATTTTTGGGGTGTTTTTTTGGGGTTATTTTCTCACCACTGGACGAGTTTCCCCCGCAGCCCCCGGGGTTTTGGAGCCCCCGAGCTCCTTCTGCACCACGTGGAAGGGGTAGAGGACATCGATGGGCAGCTCCACGAACACGGGCCCTGGGGGCACCCCAAAAATACCCCACATCCATCAGGGGCACCCCAAAAATACCCCACATCCATCAGGGGCACCCCAAAACCCCTCCAGGGGCCTTGGGAAACAAATTCCACACCAGGACCCCCCAAAAAACCCTAAAAAAACAACAAAAAAAAACCCCAAAAAACCCCCACCCTAAAAGAAACCAAATAACCGCCCAAAAAACCCCAAAAAACCCCAAAAAACCCCAAAAAACCCCAAAAAACCCCAAAATCCTGGGGATGATTTTGGGACCCCAATCCCAGGAAATTTTGGGATTCCAACCCAGGGAAATTCTGGGTTTCTTCCCATCCCAAATTCCCATCCTGGGGCCAATTTTGGGACCCCAATCCCAGGAAATCTTGGAATTCCAACCCTCGGGAATTTTGGGAGTTTTGGGGAATTTTGGGATTCCAGCCCATGGGAATTTTGGGATTCCAACCCAAGGAAATGTTGGGAATTTTGGGATTCCAACCCATGGGAATTTTGGGGAATTTGGGGATTCCAACCCAAGGAAATTTGGGGAATTTTGGGATCCCAACCAATGGGAATTTTGGGATTCCAACACAAGGAAGTTTTGGGAATTTTGGGGAATTTTGGGATTCCAGCCCATGGGAATTTTGGGATTCCAACCCATGGGAATTTTGGGAACTTTGGGATCCCAACCAATGGGAATTTTGGGATTCCAACCCAAGGAAATTCGGGGAATTTTGTGGAATTTTGGGATTCCAGCCCATGGCAATTTGGGGACTCCAACCCAAGGAAATTTTGGGAATTTTGGAATTCCAACCCATGGGAATTTTGCGATTCCAACCCAAGGAAATTCGGGGAATTTTGTGGAATTTTGGGAATTTTTGGGAACATCGGGAACGCTCTCCCCACCAGGCGTGCCCTCCATGGCGGTGACGATGGCGAAGCGCGGGGACGGGAATTCCCAGTTCTGGGATCCATTTTGGGATTCTTCCCATCCCAACCCCCAATTTTAGGGAATTTTGTGGAATTTTGTGGAATTTTGGGAATTCTGGTCTCTCCTCACCGGGGGTGCCCTCCACGGCGGTGGCGACGGCGCAGGGCGGGGACGGGAATTCCCAATCCTGGGGCTGATTTTGGAACCCCAAACCCAGGGAAATTTTGGGATCCCGACCCATGGGAATTTTGTGGAATTTTGTGGAATTTTGTGAATTCCGGCCTCTCCTCACCGGGCGTGCCCTCCATGGCGGTGGCGATGGCGCGGCGCAGCGTGGGGACGATGCAAAACAGCGCGACGGCGCCAAGACGGAGAGCGCGGATTTGCAGAGCGTGCGGAACAGCGGCACCTGCGGGATGTCCTGGAGAGCCCCGCGGCCCTGGAATCCCAGAGTTTGGGAATTCGGGAATTATTTGGGAATTATTTGGGAATTCGGGGATTCGGGGATTTGGGAATTTGGGGATTTGGGAATTCGGGAATGGCAAAGGGGATTTGGGAACAGCGGCACCTGCGGGATGTCCTGGAGAGCCCCGCGGCCCTGGAATCACAGAGCCTGGGAATTTGGGAATTATTTGGGAATTTGGGAATCCGGGGATTTGGGAATTATTTGGGGATTCAGGGATTCGGGGATTTGGGAATTCAGGGATTTGGGAATTCGGGAATGGCAAAGGGGATTTGGGAACAGCGGCACCTGCGGGATGTCCTGGAGAGCCCCGCGGCCCTGGAATCACAGAGCTTGGGAATTTGGGAATTATTCGGGAATTCGGGAATTATTCGGGGATTTGGGAATTCGGGATTTGGGAATTTGCGAATTCAGGGATTTGGGAATTTGGGAATCCGGGGATTTGGGAATTATTTGGGGATTCAGGGATTCAGGGATTTGGGAATTCGGGAATGGCAAAGGGGATTTGGGAACAGCGGCACCTGTGGGATGTCCTGGAGAGCCCCGCGGCCCTGGAATCCCAGATTTTGGGAATTTGGGAATTATTTGGGAATTATTTGGGAATTCGGGGATTCGGGATTTGGGGAATTTGGGGATTTGGGGAATTCGAATGGCAAAGGGGATTTGGGAATAGCGCACCTGTGGATGTCCTGGAGAGCCCCACGGCCCTGGAATCCCAGATTTTGGGAATTTGGGAATTATTTGGGAATTCGGGGATTCGGGGATTTGGGAATTCGGGGATTCGGGGATTCTGGGAATTTGGGAATTCAGGGATTTGGGAATTCGGGAATGGCAAAGGGGATTTGGGAACAGAGGAACTTGCGGGATGTCCTGGAGAGCCCCGCGGCCCTGGAATCCCAGATTTTGGGAATTCGGGAATTATTTGGGAATTATTTGGGAATCCGGGGATTTGGGAATTATTTGGGGATTCAGGGATTCAGGGATTTGGGAATTCGGGAATGGCAAAGGGGATTTGGGAACAGCGGCACCTGCGGGATGTCCTGGAGAGCCCCGCGGCCCTGCAATCCCAGATTTTGGGAATTCGGGAATTATTTGGGAATTATTTGGGAATTCGGGGATTCGGGGATTTGGGAATTTGGGGATTTGGGAATTCGGGAATGGCAAAGGGGATTTGGGAACAGCGGCACCTGTGGGATGTCCTGGAGAGCCCCGCGGCCCTGCAATCCCAGATTTTGGGAATTTGGGAATCCGGGGATTTGGGAATTCAGGGATTTGGGAATTCGGGAATGGCAAAGGGGATTTGGGAACAGTGGAACCTGCGGGATGTCCTGGAGAGCCCCGCGGCCCTGGAATCCCAGAGCTTGGGAATTTGGGAATTCAGGAATTTGGGAATGGAAAAGGGGTTTGGGAATGGGCATCGAAAATTGAGGAATGAGCATCAAGAATTTCAAAATGGCACCAGGAATTCGGGAATGGCACCGGGAATTCGGGAATTCGGGAATGGCATTGGGAATTTGGGAATTCAGGAATTCAGGAATGGCATCGAAAATTTGGGAATTCGGGAATTCAGGAATTTGGGAATGGCATTGGGAATTTGGGAATTCGGGAATTCAGGAATTTGGGAATGGCACCGGGAATTCAGGAATTCAGGAATTCGGGAATGGCAGTGGCAATTTGGGAATTCGGGAATTTGGGAATGGCATTGGCAATTTGGGAATTCAGGAATTCGGGAATGGCACCGGGAATTCGGGAATTCAGGAATTTGGGAATGGCAGTGGCAATTTGGGAATTCAGGAATTTGGGAATGGCAGTGGGAATTTGGGAATTCGGGAATTCGGGAATGGCACTGGCAATTCGGGAATTCAGGAATTCAGGAATGGCACCGGGAATTCGGGAATTCGGGAATTCAGGAACTCGGGAATGGCAGCGGGAATTCGGGAATTCGGGAATGGCACCGGGAATTGGGGAATTCGGGAATTCGGGAATGGCACCGGGAATTCAGGAATTCGGGAATGGCACCGGGAATTCAGGAACTCGAGAATTCGGGAATGGCACTGGGAATTTGGGAATTCGGGAACTCGGGAATGGCACCGGGAATTTGGGAATTCGGGAATTCGGGAATTCGAATGGCACCGAATTGGGAATTCGGAATGGCAGCGAAATTCGGAATTGAAACTTCGAATGGCACGAATTCGGGAACTGGCGAGGAGCAGGGCCGTTTCTGGGCCGTTCCCACCTTCTGCAGGGGAGGGCGGCGCCAGCCCAGCAGCAGCAGCGGGACTCGGCCATCTGGCGCGTTCTTGGACGGCCGCCACCGTTGGTTACACGGGACCCCGCCGTCACAGCGCCACGCCGATGCGCCTGAGGGGACAGCGGTGGCACCAGCGGGCACAAAGCGGGCAACAAGGTGGCACCATGGTGGCAACAAGGTGGCTCCATGGTGGCACCAAGGTAGCACCAATATGGCTCCAATATGGCCTCAAGACGGCACCATGATTGTGCCAAGATGACGCCATGGTGGCACCAAGATGGCTCCATGGTGGCACCAATATGACTCCATGGTGGCACCAAGATGACATCAAGATGGCCCAATATGGCCTCAAGATGGCACAAAGATTGCGCCAAGGTGACATCATGGTGGCACCATGGTGGTATCAAGGTGGCACCATGATAGCTCCATGGTGGCACCGCAGTGGCAAATTTCAAGATGGTTTCAAAGGTGGCATCATGGTGGCACCAATATGACTCCATGGTGGCACCAAGATGACATAAAGATGGCTCAATATGGCCTCAAGATGGCACAAAGATTGCACCAAGGTGACATCATGGTGGCACCAAGATGGCTCCATGGTGGCACCCAAGGTGGCCTCAAGATGGCACCAGTATGGCCTCAAGATGGTGCCAAGGTGATGCCAAAGTGACACCAAGATGGCCAAGGTGACATCATGGTTGCACCAAAGGTGGCTCCAAGGTGGCACCAAGATGACATCATGGTGGCACCAAGGTGGTATCAAGGTGGCACCAAGATGGCTCCATGGTGGCACCGCAGTGGCACCCAAGATGGCTCCAATATGGCCTCAAGATGGCACAAAGATTGCGCCAAGGTGACATCATGGTGGCAATTCAAGATGGCTCCATGGTGGCACCAATATGGCTCCATGGTGACACCAAGATGACATCAAGATAGGCTAATATGGCCTCAAGGGCACAAAGATTGCGCCAAGGTGACATCATGGTGGCACCAAGATGGCTCCATGGTGGCACCAAGATGGCTCCATGGTGGCACCAAGGACAGATTTGATCCAGGAGGGAACAAATGGGGACAAATCCCACCTTTCCAAGTCCTTGAACCCTCTGAGGTCACCCAGGACCCACCAATGTGGGACACCCCAAAACCCGCTGGAGATGTCGGGTCATGGGGCCACCTTCAGCTCTTGGGGACAAATGGGGACAAAATGGGGACAAATGCCACCTTGGACATCCCAAAGTCCTTGAAGCCTCTCCAGGTGACCTGGGATGACATCCCAAAGTCTTGGAACCCTCTCAGGTCACCCAGGACCCACCAACGTGGGACACCCCAGAACCCTCTGGAGATGTCGGGCCATGGGGGCCACCTCCATCCCTTGGGGACAAATGGGGACAAAATGGGGACAAAATGGGGACAAATGCCACCTTGGACATCCCAAAGTCTTGGAACCCTCTCAGGTCACCCAGGACCCACCAATGTGAGACACCCCAGAACCCTCTGGAGATGTGCGGCCATGGGGCCACCTCCATCCCTTGGGGACAAAAATGGACAAAATGCCACCCTGGACATCCCAAAGTCCTTGAAGCCTCTCAGGTGACCTGGGACCCCCACCAATGTGGGATCCCCAAAAACCCTCAGGAGATGTAGGCCATGGGGCCACCTCCATCCCTGGGGACAAATGGGGACAAATCCCACCCTGGACATCCCAAACTCTTGGAACCCTCTGAGGTCACCCAGGACCCACCAATGTGGGACACCCCAGAACCCTCAGGAGATGTCGCCATGGGGCCACCTCCATCCCTCGGGACAAATGGGGACAATTGGGGACAACCGGGGGCCCGGCGCTGACCCGACGCTTGTGCGAGACGGCGTCGGCCGGGGCGGCGACGGGCCTGGTTCGCCAGTGGTCCACCACGCTGATGCCGACGCTTTCAAGAGGCCACCAGCACGGGCGGTGTGTCCCCGGCAGCGTGAAGAGGAAGCGCCGCCCGTGCGCCCAAGCACCTCGGCCACCAGCTGCGCCGCCCGACGGGGACTTCCTCGCCGTGTCCACCTGGGGACACCCCAGGGGACACCGAGGGACAGCTGAGCTCAGTGTGCCCGTGCCACCATTGTCCACCTGGGGACACCACCACGGGACACCGAGGGACACCGTGGGGACAGCTGAGCTCAGTGTGCTCTGTGCCACCGGTGACAGCTGAATCCCTATGTTCTCCATGCCACCGGTGTCCACCTGGGGACGCCGAGGGGACATGGGGACAGCTGAGCTCAATGTTCTCCGTGCCACCAGTGTCCACCTGGGGACACCACGGGGACACCCGAGGGGACATGGGACAGCCCCAGCTCAATGTTCTCCATACCAGCAGTGTCCACCTGGGGACACCACGGGACACCGAGGGACACCAAGGGGACAGCTGAGCTCAGGGCGCTCCGTGCCACCAGTGTCCACCTGAGGACACCACGGGGACACCGAGGGGACATGGGGACAGCTGAGCTCAGGGTGCTCCGTGCCACCAGTGTCCACCTGGGGACACCGAGGGGACAACGAGGGACAACGAGGGGACATGGAGACAGCTGAGCTCAGGGTGCTCCATGCCACCAGTGTCCACCTGGGGACACCGAGGGGACACCAAAGGGACACCATGGGGACAGCTGAGCTCAGGGCGCTCCGTGCCACCAGTGTCCACCTGGGGACGCCGAGGGGACAACGAGGGACATGGGGACAGCTGAGCTCAGGGTGCTCCATGCCACCAGTGTCCACCTGGGGACGCCGAGGGGACATGGGGACAGCTGAGCTCAGGGCCCCATGCCACCGTGTCCACCTGGGGACTGAGGGGACATGGGGACAGCTGAGCTCAGGGTGCTCCGTGCCACCAGTGTCCACCTGGGGACACCACGGGGACACCGTGGGGACACCGTGGGGACATGGGGACAACTGAGCTC
>NW_022148900.1:0-14610 GCF_901933205.1 Camarhynchus parvulus | reverse complement strand
CATTTCCTGCACTTCAAAGCAGCAAAGAATCCCAAAAGGAGCAGCTCAGCAATGCACCCAATCATCCCCACCAAAGATTGCCTGCACTGATTAAGAAAGATCCAGCAGCATTTACCCTCAGCCTTTTCCATCCCCCAGATCCACACAGCAGCTGGGGAAGCTGTCACAGCCGAGGGCTGCAGAGCCACTCCTGGGCACTGGCAATTCCTGCAGCTGCCTCCAGCCCCAGGTGAGGCTCCAGCCTCGCTGGGACAGGGCCCAGCTCTGACAGTGCTGAATGAACTGCTGGTGTTCGTCCCCAAATTCCCAGCTAGCAGGGGACAGCACACAGCCAGCAGTCCTCAGGGGGCAGCGGTCAGCGGCGGTGGGCAACTGCTCAGAGTGAGAGACGGGCCCAGCTGGACCGCAGCCTAAGGTAGCGACCCCCCACGGCAGAGGTGGGAGGCTTCGCACCTTCACCCTCGGAGGGAGGGAAATAAGGCCACCAGCCACGACGGCAGACGAGCGAGAGAGAAGCAGCAGGCACCCTCTGCGGGAACAGGTCGGGTTTATTCAGGAGGGTAACAGGAAGCAACCGTCAGGGAGGGATACAGAGGATGTCTGCCAAAGAGAGCAGGGCGCAGCCTGCTTAAGTACCCAAGGGGTGGTACTGAGGGGTACAGTGTTGATTGGATAATCATATAGATGGGCAGAGCATGAGACCACTGGATTCTCTCTGGAGGAGGGACCTAGGTGGGGCTAGGTCCAGGGAACCAGTCATGGCCCTGCCAGAGAAGAACCCTCTGGAAACAGGGCTGTCCTGGAGGGAAGACGGACAGGGTAGAAGGGGGCGGCTAACAAGGCAAGGGGTACAGCGATTGGCTTTAACAGAGGGAGAGAGGGAGACTGGCAGCTGGGGCTTGATCGCCCAGGGGAGGAACCAACTGGGGACAGAACCACAAAAAACAAATGGGGGTAGAACATACCAAATGGGGTACAAAAAACTGAACCCGTACAATATAGCTTAACATAAAAATGCGCGCACCGCAACATCTCCCCCTTTTTTACACAAAAAAAGGAAAGGGGGGAGGTGCGGTAAAACTCAAGACTGAAAACTTTAAAACTTTAAAACTTCAAAGTCCCAAAGCAGTCTTTAGTTGACAGTCGGCATCTCAATGGCAAGAGGTGGCGGAGGAGGAGGCAGTCCCAGGAACGGTGGATCCATTGGGAACAGCAAGTCTGCATTTGGAGGCGGCAGGGCTTGCATCTCCATGTATTCTGCCGGGTCGGCATCTGAGTCTGATCTCTGGCTGCTTACAGCTGCTTGATTCACGGATATAGCTGCTGAGGTAGACTTGGTTATTATAGTTTTGATAATTACCCAGAAAATAAGGAAACCAAAAATTATTAGGGCAATTATAAAGACATCTTTTAAGATGGAGCTCAACCACCCCGAGGCACCCCATCCCTTGAATATGTCTCCCAGCCAGTCAGATGTTTCTTGTTTTATGTCATGGACCATTTCTTTCATTTTACGTATGGTGATCCTTGCGTCCTCGGCCCTTGATGTCAAATTAAAACAACAGAGCCCCTCAAACTCCTCACAAGTGTGATGGTGAAGGAGGAGGAGATAATCAATGGCAGCCCGATTTTGTAGGGTTGCGCGCCTTGTTGTCTCCTCATCTGAAAGGAGGTCCGCTAAAGTCGCTGAAGTAAAATTCGCCTGTTTCATCACCCAACACTCGAGTGCGCCCAATTCCCCGAGTGCCTTTGCTATTCCAGCCCAAGGGAGCAGGATAGTAGCCGCCATGCTCCTGGAATAGCTCCAATGTGTGATGTTCGAATCGCAATCGGGACTCAGGTCGGCAAAGTCCCTTTTTTGGCGGGCCAATCCGGTAGACTCATTCTTTTTGATCCAATCTACGACCTGATTTTTTGTGGGTGAAAACAGGGACAGACGACCAAAGGTACAGGGCCCTCCGACAAACTGAGGGGGGATGCCAACCCATGCTCGGTCTCCACAAATAAAGAAAATTCCACGGGGTAACTGAAAAGCTGGACCAGAAAGGGAAGTGGGAGAACTAATCAAGATCGTGGCAGTGCACCACTGCTTGGCCATAAATTGCGGTTTGTGCTGGCGAAAAATGATAAACGAGCCATTAGCAGGGTTCAGCTGCCACGGGGGAGAAAACTGAAAACATAAAGAGGCATTGGCGGAGCCGAGCAACTCAAGTTCTTGGGGGTCGGTGCTAAGGGGAGGAAGGCTACCGACTCCGGCTGACCATGCGCCCCTGGGGTAGTGCCCATAAGTAGGGTTACCATGTGGTGGCAAAAGTGGTATGAAGGCAGACCCCAGGGGTTCAGGCAGCTTCTCGGGCAATAGTGGGATCCCCACAAGGCACGCGGTGAGGGGACTGTCGGCCGAGTTACTGTCGAGGCAGATGTGGTCTTGCCCCATAGATGACGCAAGGATCGACCATACATTGGCTCCAGGCTGGGAGACGACCCATGTAGCACCGGGAGGTGCAACACTTCCAAGAGCAATCGTTACGGTCCATATCCAAGTGGCGGGCAAAGGGGTGGTTCTCTTTCCCAGGGTGGAGAGAGCTGCCAAAACAAAACCAAAACCTGATAAAACAATGGTTCTGTCTCTAGAGGTTACTGCAGATCTAAATCAAGGAAAAAGGGGCTGGCCTTTTTCCGCCGCCGCCAGCTTGCTACTGCCACTTGGGCCGGAGTGCTCGGTGTTTTTGAGCATCGTGGAAGGTAGGGCCGCACAAACTTAGATGGAACCCACCGGAGACCTGAGGGGGTGGACACGCAAGCGTATCCCTTCCCCCAGGTCACCAGGTCGTACGGCCCCTCCACCTTCCACGTCTCCGGGTCCCTGACCAGTACCGGAGGTTTTTTCTTGAGCTTGAGATCCTCATGGAAACCAAAATGTCTTATAATGGGGGGGTCGAAATTATCAAAAGAACAGTTAAGAAAATTTAAAGTAAAAAGTGCCCGCGCGAGTCTGGACTGTGGGGACTCCACCTTCATCGCTTGGCTTTGGTGGTCTAAGATTTTCTTCAAGCTCTGGTGGGTCCGCTCCATGATCGCTTGGCCAGTGGGGGGGAGTGGGGATGCCGGTGGTATGTTCCACACCCCATTGTTGCAGGAACTCCCCGGAGCTCCTTGGAGCGGTACGCCCATTTATCTGATTTGATTGCCTTGGGGATGCCCAACACCGAAAAGCCTGGATGAGATGTTTACGGACATCCGAGGCTTTCGCCTGTGTGGGGCCGAGGCGTAGACGGCACTGGAAAAGGTGTCGACGGACACATGCACGTATTTGAGACGACCGAATTGCGCGACATGTGTCACGCCGACTTACCCACAGCTCGCAGCTAGATAAGCCGCGAGGGTTGACTCCAGTGGGCAGCGAGGGGAGCTGGTCCCGTTGGCATTGGGGACATGTCGCCACAATCGCCCTGGCTTGCTCGCGAGAGATGTTAAACTGACGGACAAGGCCTGGGGCATTCTGGTGGTGGAGCTGATGGCTGATTTTGGCCTGGCGGAACACGTCGGGGAGCGGCGCCATCTGCACCGGGGCCGCAAGGGCATCAGCCCTGCGGTTACCCTCGGCTATAAAGCCGGGCAGATCTGTGTGGGACCTTACATGCATTACATAGTAAGGTTGCTCTCGGTGGGAGATCAGCTGAACAAGTCTCGAGAGCAACTGAAAAAGGGCCAAATTCCGAACTTCCTGTAGGACTGCGTTCTCTGCTCTTGATGTTACACCTGCCACATAAGCCGAATCGGTAATCAGATTGAACGGGGTCTCCTTAAATCTTTCGAATGCCCTAACGACTGCATCCAACTCAGCAATTTGAGGTGATCCTTCGACCTCTTGAATGTCTGACTCCCACTGCTGGGTTTGAGGGTCCTTCCAAGTCACTACGGACTTGTGGGATCCTCCGGATGCGTCAGTGAAAATGGTTAGGGCTTTAAGGGGGACACGACTTTGGACAGATTTTAATGATAATTTAAACTGGACGCTTTTGTTGAAAATCGGATGGGCCGGACAGCCCACCTCAATGCGCCCTGTGTAACTATCAAGAGCGAACTGAAGGCTCTCATTAGTCCTCAGGAGTTCGTTAAACATCCTAATTTGGAATTTCCCATCTTTCAACTCAATGGGAATATGAATGCATGCAAAGTCCACACCAGCCAGCTCCCTGATCCGAGATCTCGCCTTCGGATCAGTTCCGCTATCAGCTCCTGTGGCGTAGTGATTCTTTTGGATCGATGATGGCTGAGGAACACCCACTCTATTATTAAGAGGGGGTCACTCAAGCCGCGATCCTTCTTCCCTTTGCCACCCGATGGTTTGGGGGCTTCAGGACGCTTGTCCCACTGGAAGATCATACCGTGTAGATGTGGCAGCTTGCCTAAGATAATAAAGCAGAAAGGCAATTCAGGGCGGCAACGGTGGGCTTGCCTGGTGGATAACATCCCCTGAATCTTTCCAGTGCCCTCTCAGCCTCGGGGTGAGTATCTTAGGAGAACTAAGCTCCTCTCCCCCTTCCAATAATTTGAAAAGGGGCCAGGTCCTCGGTGGTGATCCCCAGCCAAGACCTCACCCAGTTCAAAGATCCACACAGTTGGTGGACATCCGCCAAGGTCTTAATATGACATTTTATAGCCAATTTCTGCGGCACAATGGTCCGCTTATGAATTTCGAGGCCGAGATACTTCCAAGGCGGCATCCGTTGAATCTTGTCGCCCTGGAGTTCGAACCCTGCAGCAATTAACGATCGGTTACACGGCCAAGGACGCGGCTCAGGAGGTCGTCATTGGGGCACAAACCAGCACATCGTCCATATAATGGTAGATATAGACGTTATCAAATTGGTCCCGAACTGGAGACAGCAAGGAAGAGACGTACCACTGGCAGATGGCTGGGCTGTTCTTCATTCCTTGTGGAAGTACTGTCCAGTGGTATCTCTTCCTTGGGGCTTCACGGTTCAAGGTGGGCACCGTGAAGGCAAAGCGCGCCAGGCATCGTCGGGGGTGTAGAGGAATTTGGAAAAAGCAATCCTTTATATCAATTACAGCCAAATTCCAATTTTGGGGTAGCATCGCGGGGGACGGCATCCCTGGTTGAAGAGATCCCATATCTTCTATAATTTCGTTGATTTTCCTGAGGTCGTGAAGGAGCCTCCACTTGTCTTTGTTAGGTTTTTTGATGACAAAAACTGGAGAGTTCCAGCAAGACGTGGACTCCGCAAGGTGACCCTTGCGGAGTTGCTCCTCCACAAGCTCATTGAGCGCCTTTAATCTCTGTTTATTGAGCGGCCACTGCTCCACCCATACTGGTTTATCTGACAGCCAATTCAGCTTTTGGGTGGGGCGCTCTTCAGTGGCCGCTACTGAAAAACCTGGGGAGCCGGAAAGTCAATCTTGGCTCCCCACTGTGCGAGGGTATCTCTTCCCCACAGGGGCTCCGTATAATCTAAAACAAATGGACGTACTTGTGCCAATTGTCCATTCGGCCCCATAATTTGAACGATGCTTTTGATTGTTTAGCTTAATTGGACACCCCTACACCGCGCACGTGTCCAGGCGCTTTACAAATCCCATTGTGACGGCCACTCCCGAGTGGGAATGATCGTCACATCTGCTCCAGTGTCGAGAAGGCCTCTGACCGTTATTTTTTCCGTCCCAAGTCTCATCGTGCATGACAACCGGGGCTTCGCAGACCCAATCGTCTCCACCCAAGCCGCTGTAGGTGGCTTTGATGTTTTTCCCTGACTCTCTCCCTTTCGGAAGGAGGGGAGCCCCGAGCGTTCCTCTGGGTCATCGGGGTCCCACTCCCCCATCTGGATATAATCTATGAGGTCCACAGGGATTGCTTGGGCTATTACAGTTCCCTCTGGGAGGAACAATGGAGGGTTAACACAATATAGTTCTAAATAGAAGTGGTCTCGGTCAGAGGCCGACAGTGCTGGCCAAATATGTATATCAGGTGGTGTATGTTTTGTGTCCCCAATGACGAGGTACCTGTGGTCCAGACGATTCCAGGTGTCTTTCTCATCGTCTTGGGGGCGGCAGACAGGCAAACCGGGGTTCGATCTACGCAGATGTAGTCGCAAAGAGTCAGTTTGAGTCTAAAAGGGGAACATAAAGAGGAAGTCGTTAATATAGGTTGATGAGGTTTTTTTATAATAAAAGTCACGTCCGGTACAAGGTCAGAGCCAGTAGCATTAGATAAGGTCTCAGCCTGTGATGGAAGCGGCTGGGCTGACGGCGGCGAGGACCCCCTAATTTTCTCCCCCCTGCTTGATGGTAATTGTTTTTCCCCGCCTAATTTATGTTTTCGCGCAGGGGGGGAACTGCGCTTCCCTCCTAGTTTTTTTGAACAGACTGCCCTCCCCGGGCTTCCCCAATCTTTTATTCTTTTTAAATTCTTGGAATTCTGCCCTTAAGGGGCAGTCCGGCATCCAATGTCCAGATTTGCCGCAGAGGTGACAAGGCGACACCTCGCGGCGGCCGAGTCCTGGGGTGGTGGCGGGAAATGCTGTAGCATTTTGATCTTCGGTTCCCTCAGGGATGGAATCTAGGACAGCGGCTCTTCTCATAACTGGCTTTCCCGGTCCTACACTGGCAACAAGCAGCGGCGCTTTTTGTTGGCAGGCGTCTAGCATGTCTTGAAGGGTCGGCGGGGGGTGCACCGGGAGACCCACCAAGATGGTTTTGCAGATGTTGTTGGCCCTCATTAACACCAGTTCTTTTACGAGAGGCCCCCTCGCCGGCTCTTCCAGCACTTGCTGTTCTACTGCTCTGCGTACCCGTTCTACAAATGAAGAAAAGGGTTCAGTCTCGTGTTGGAATATTTCAGTGTAGGATGGGAGGGATACCGCTTGGCGCAGGGCCAAGAACGCCGCTTCGGCGGCTTTAGCTGACTTTCTCAAAATCTCAAAAGGGATCTCGGCGGCCGCAACATGCCCATCTGACCACCTCCCCCTCCCCAGCATGTGGTCCTTAGAAATTGTTTCCCCTTCACTGTCTGTTGCTGTCATTGGGTCACCCCAGATGGCTGGCAGCATTTCCACTACTCTCTTCTCCCACCCTCTTTCCCACACAGACAGGTCTGTGGGATTCATTAGGCAGGCGAAGAGAGAGCGGAGATCTGCCGGGGTGACGACTGTCTCAATGATGGTGGCTTTTAGGAGCCCCCTAAAATACTCATTTTCTCTACCAAATTCTTTTTGCGCTTTACATATCTCACGCAAGGTGTTATGTGGAATGGGACTCCATTGTGTGGTTACTTGGCCATCCAAGCTGGGGAAATAGGACACAGGGGCTGCAGTGATGTCTTTTGCAGCTTTCAGCTTCTGCTTCCCTCCACCCCCCTCTGCTCCCTCCGGGCCTGCCAATGGAACGGGCTTCCCCCCGGTTCCCGATTGGGGACCGTGGGAAAAAATGGCCGACCCGTGGGAACCGGAATCGGGACCGTGGGAAACAGGAAGCTGGGGAGCGTGACTGATAGTGACGTCACTGTTAGGGGTGGGGCTACAGGGAGGACAAGGTTCCGCCTCTTTAATAACGTCATGGGGCGGTGCCGGAGGAGGAGCGAGGTCTGGGGGAGGAGCCGGACCTGAGGGAGGGTCCGGACACCACGTGGGAGGAGCAGTGGGAGGGGCGACAGCGACTGGGGGTGGAGTCAGGGGGCCGGAAGGGGTTGGGGTTGGGGAAAAAGGGATTTTGGGAAGAAGGTAGGGTTTGGCGCCATGCTGCCATGTGCTCCCCACCATCTTGTGAGGTGGACCGGGCGCCATTTTGTGTGGTGGGGAGCTGACACTGAGGGGCAAAGGGATTAGTGGGATTTGAAACTGGGAATGAAGGGTTTTGGAAAAGAAGGGTTCGGGAGAGAGCCTGCAGCGATCCGGGCCCTTGGATCACTGCAGGGGGGGTCCCATTCCCTGAGAGGGGCCAGGGAAGGGTGGACTCCCCTGCCCGGTGCTGACGGGGCTGCCCCCTCAGGGGCTGGGATGGTTTAGGAACAGTGAGGGAGGGATAAAATCGAGGGTCAGGGGAGCAGGAAAACTGGGGTTAACAACTTTGCTTGTTGGATGTTCTCTCCTCTCTTTCTTTCTTTTTCTCAAAAATTGTTTTAATTTGGGTAAACAAGGCCAGATGTCAGATTTCATGGCCTTGTCTGGCTTCTAAATACACAAAAAGGTCAATCCATGTTTCACTAAGGAGTGGCTACATCTATCACAGTGCTAATGACCATGCATATTTCATCAGGGAGCAGATACAAAGATAACCTTTGCTTGGAAGGTTCATCCAGAGGCCACCTTTGGCTCAGGGCCTGCTGTCCAGGCCTCACTCAGGGCTGCTGTCCAGGCCTTGGCACTTCAGGGACGTGGTTTAGTGCTGGGCTTGGCACTGCTGGGTGAGCGGCTGCACTGGGTGAGCTCAGAGGGCTTTTCCAACAGAAAGGATTCTGTGATTCCATGATTATATCCACTGCATTCAGCTGGGGCTATTTTAGCAGCATGACTTTGCTCCAAAAGTTCCCTCTTGCCCAGCTCCTGTGGCCTGAGGCTTCAGCTCCTTCAGCTCCTGGTGCTGAGCTGCTCATGCTGAACGAGACGACTCGGAGAGAAGAACACAGCCCATCCAATTCCTTCTGGGACACGCAGAGGGGAGGCTGTGCAAACAGGAGCATTGTTTGCTGGGGCCTCCTCTCTGCCCTTCCCTTCACGCCTTTCAGCGCTTTGAACCAGCCAAGAGCTTTCTCCAAGAGTGCAATGGAGCAGCTGTTCCTGCTCCTGGCTCTGGCTCTCTCCAGTCTCTGCCCTTGCCTGGTTCTGTCCCTCTTGCTGTGCCCTCTGTTCCCCAGGGCTCGCTGGCTGCTGCCCAGGACTGTGGCACTGGCACAGATCCAGTGCTCCAGAGCCTCCTTTCTGTGCCCTTGCAGCTGCCTGGGCACAGCAGCCTTTTCCATCTGCAAGCTCCCCATGGACAGGGAGTGCCCAGCTCCGTTCCTTGCCCAGCCTCCAGGAGCCCAGGGCTGCCATCTCAAGTCCCTGCTGGCCCTGGGGGCTCCCAGGTGCCTCAGGCTGCTGTGACACCGCTGCACACGGCAGGCAGGGAAAGGGGCAGGGGCTGTGCTCAAAGTCAGCTCCATCTGCTGCTGCTGCTGCTGTGGGGTCATTTGTGCAGGCCTGGCCCAGAGTCAGGGATCAGATCCTGCCAGTCTCTTCCAGCCCTGGCTGCTCAGAGTTTGGCCCTTGGAGCCTCAGGTGGCCAAAGGCAGCTGCTGCTGGTCCCTCTGTGTGCCCGAGTTCAGCAGTGCTGCTCCATCAGTCTGTGCCCAGCAACGGGGAAAAGCCTCAGCCCTGCAGGGCCAGGAGCTGCCGGGCTCTGCCTGAGCAGCTCAGCCAGCAGGAAGGGAGCTGCTCCACACAGGAACCAGGAGCAAAGGACATTCCTTTTGTAGGACATGTTTTCTATTGAAAGGAAAAAAAAAAAAAAAAAAAAAAAATAGGTAAATTGTAAAAGATAAGAATAAAATCCAAGTGTTAGTGAAAAAACATAACATAATGTTAGTGAAAAAAACAAAACATAAATGCAAAGTTACATTCTTTGCATTAAGAGGTAAATGATCTTTTTAAAAGAGAACTCAGTTATTTCCATTGTAAATGTGCTGATGGCATGGATCCATCTTCCTGACCTCAGCAGCCTTTTAAAAGATTTTGGGCTTTGTTTCCAACATTGGTATTTGAAATTGTGCTCAAAGCAAGAGGAAATTGCTTTGTGCCCTTCCAGCTCCAAGCAGGACTGGGAATGGAAACTCTGTCAAAGCCCAAATCCTTTAGAAGATGACCTTCCTTCTCAGCCTGGCAATGAGCTGCACATTCCCTTTGAAACTGTCAGGGGTTTCTTAGAGACACAAAGTCCCACTGACAGCTTTTTGCTCTGCTTTGGCAGTGCAGAAGGGCAATTCTCCATCCAGCAGCTCCAGACTGCAGTGCCTCAGGCACACGGCCCACTCGCCAGCTTTGGCCCACTCGTGGCACTTCTAGAGGAGGAAGAAAAGTGCAATTGCACAATTCCAGCCAATCAAGAAGGAAGAATGGGACAGACAAAACACCCTGTGCAGATCCAGGTGTTCAGCTGGGACTGTGGAGAGTTTGGGTCCTTGCCAATTGGATGTGTGTCCCCAGCTGCAATCTCTGGGCCTGCAGCAGAGTCTCACTCACCTGCCAAAGCAGAAAGCTCAGGCGCTGTGCTCGCAATGGGCTCGTCTGATGCAGAGCTGTCAGAGCAATGTGAGGGCAGAGCCAGCCCAGCTGGGCCCAGGGCTGAGCCCAGCAGAGCCCTGGCAGAGCCCAGAGCAGCCTCAGCACCCGCAGAGCCCGGCTGCAAGGAGAGAAAGCAGAAACCGCCCGTCAGCTGAGGGGGGCCTGTGCCCCCTTGTGCCAAGGCCTGCGGTGCCCAGGCCATGCTGGCTGTGCCCAGAGCTGTGCCCAGAGCTGCCCATCCCTGCTGCCTTTGGCACAGAGCAGGAGGGCAGGACATGTGCCCAGCCTGCAGCCAGCCACGGCACATCCAGCCCTCAGCAGCTGCCCAGAGCAGGATGCTCCTGTGCTCGCTGCCAGCTCCCAAAAGCTCTGATCCCACCCTGCCAAGCACACAGGGACCCACCTCACGCCAGCCACGGCTGCAAGAAAAGCTGCTCCCAAACCATGGCCTCAGCCTTCTCCAAGGGCACGGCCCATCCACGCCACAGCTGCTCCCAAGCACTTCCCCATCCAGACTGGAGCCCACCTAGAACGCTTCCTCTGGAAAAACAAACAACACATTCTTGAAAAGATATTAGAGACAAAAAGGGGAAACAAGAAAAACGGTAAAAACTCTTATCTCTGTCAGGGCCTTGAGGAAGGCCCAACTCCCTACATGGGAGGGAAAAACCCAGCCATGGCTGAGGGAAGCCCACACTTTCTCTCTTCCCCCCTGCACTGCCCCCCAAAATCACTTTGGTGATCCCAAAGCAAACAAGGGCAGTGGAGCAGCCCAAGCCCTTCCTTGCCTGCACAGCAAAGCAAAGCAGCTGTGCACAGGTTCTGGAGTCCCACCTCTGCTCCCACCATGGGGCTTTGTTTGTGTCCTGGCTGCCCCAGCCCCAGCCCCAGCCCGGGGCACGGTGGCTGCTGGGGGCTGTTGGCAGGGCCAGGAGCCCACTCCCATTTCTACCCACCCCAGCCCATGCCCCAGCCCTGCCAAAAGCAGCTGGGCACCTGGGATCAGCTGCATCTGCCCCAGCAAAGGGGGCCTTTGCAGCCCAGCCAGGCTGGGCCATGCCCAAATCTGGCAGAATTTACCTGGGTGGGGACTCATCTGCAAATTCCCTGTGGAGTTTGGCTTTGAAGAAGGTGCCAGAATCAAAGTCCAGCACCTTCAGCCTCCAGTGGCCAGGCTGAGGAAGAGCTTGTCATCCTTGATGTCATCCTCGCTGTCTCCAGCAGCAGCAGCAGCAGCAGCAGCAGCAGCATCAGCCCACCCCCACCCGGTACAGCTTCTGCAGGGGCTCCTTCTCCTTGCCTGGGGGGAGACCAGGCTCTCAGGGCTCTGCCCAGGGCCCCAGCTGGCAGGGAACCAGGACAAGCAAAACCAGCTTGGATGGCGGCCACCAGTGCTGGGCAGAGCAGCTCAGCTCCAGCACAAGGGCTGCGTGTTCCCATCCCATGACCCCTGGGCAGTGACACAGGCAGCACAAAAAGCTCTGGGTTCCTTTGCTTCTGATTGCCAAGGCATGTGTGGAGCTGGAACTTACCAGGGCCCTGCATACTCCAGGGACCTGGGGAACCATTCCAGCAATTGGGAAAATCCTAGGTGCTCCATCCACCTATAGATGAGGTCTCCAAATTTGCCCCAAAATTGGGTCCAGCTTTTAGAGGCCAAAAAGAGCAAGTCCAAGTGACCTGATGATATTTTTAGCCCAGAAAGCCCTGCAGCTGATGGCACACTTCACAATCAGCAGGGGACACAGCTAGGCCAAAGCCCAGACCCCAGCTGGGAAATGAAGAAAAAAAAATCTTAAAGAAAATTAAAAATTACCCCTGCCTCAGGTTGCCCCAGCACAGACAGCCTCCCAGATCAGCTCTCCTCCTAAGTCCTCCGGCAGCGCAGGCAGCCGAGCCCCGACAGGCGAGGCCGAGTCCTCCATGCCCTGCGCAGCTGATCTTGCAGCCTCCGCATGGTGGAATATCGCCCACGCTGTATTGCCCGGAGGACATGCAGTGTTTCAAGTGCCAGCTGTGACACGGCACTGCTCATGTCCTCCGTCAGGCGTTCCAGGGCTGCAAGGGAGAGGAACAGAGGCACGGTCAGAGCCGGATCTGCGGGGAGCCCCCTGCAAGGGCCATCCCAGCCGGCTCTCGCCATGGCCAGGAGGGAGCAGGGAGCAAGGGGATCAGCCCGAAGCTGCTGGCCACCAATGGCCCACGTGGCCCTGAAAGCTCCGTGTGCTCTGCCCACGGGAGCAGAGCCCTCCGCAGCCGGGCAGGGCTTGCAGCTCCCCCCGGCAGCCCCCGCTGTCCAGCAGCGCGCTGCCCTCACTCACCAGTGCAGATCAGCTGCAGCTCTTGCTGCTGCCCCCTCAGGTGCCGCCCGGCCATGCCTGTGAACACAGAGCCTGTCAGGGCCCCAGCGGCACAGCTCCCTGCCAGCGGCGCTGCCGGCGCTGCGGCCACACGGGCTGCTGGCCCGGCAGGGCTCAGCCCGGCCCTTGCCGCCGCGCTGCTGCCGCCCCCCCAGGGCACGGCTGCCAGAGGGCGGCAGCAGCAACGCCCAGGCCAGGCGGGGGGCTCCACGGCGCCGGGCCCGGCTGGCGCTGCCGGGGCAGCAGGCGGGGCCGGGGCGGGGCGAGCTGCGGCGGGCCGGGGGGGGAGGGGCAGCCCGGGCTCCTGGCTCACCCATGAACCTGATGGCCGCCTCTTGCAGGGGCTCCTGTGGGCTCTCCAGGTAGCGCAGGGCCCGGCGCGCAGGTGCTCGGCCGCTCGGCTCCTGTCCTCTGCCAGCTGCAGAGAGCGGCAGGAGGGAAGGGTTGGCGCGGCTCAGCCCCTGGGCCGGGCGCTGCCTGCGCCCAGCCCCGCCTCCCCTGGCCGCACAGCCCTGAGGCGCGGCCAGCAGCCGCTGGCGCCCGGGCTCCCGAGGGGCAGGGGGGCAGCGGGGCCGGCTGCTGCCCGGGAGCCGCGGGGCCGGCCCGCAGCCCCCGGGCCCCGGGCCGGGGCTCCATGGGCACCCGGCTCGGGCCCACGGGAGCCTGGAGAAGAGCCCGCGCGGCCTCTGGCTGCAGCAGCGGGCAGGGGCACAGCTGCCCGGCCCGCACACTGAGCACCGCCCTCAGGGGCCTTCTCCAGGCTGAGGCTGGGGCTTGCAGGCCCTCCTTACCAGGAGCTCAGCGAACTTCGAGAGTTTCTCTTTCTTCACAGTTTTTTCAAGATCTTTCCTTTTCAGGAACTTGGCCGCACAAAGCAGCGTTTCCCGAGATGTCCTGGAGAGCAGCAGAGACACGGAGATGGCCCCACAGCCCAGGGCACAGGACCCACATCCCCAGTGCCAAGCCTGGAGGAGGCTGCAGTCCAGCAGGCGCAGGGCAGGAGGCAGCCGAGCCCCCTGCCAGGGGACAGCAGCAGCCCACGTGTCCTCACCTGTGCCACACGCAGATTCTCATCATGGCAGTGGAAGAGCAGTGGGAGCAGGCTCTGCCACACTTGTTTCATCAGGGGCATTTTTCCTTCTTCTTCTTCAGCAGACATCAAGGTGTGAAAGACACACATGGAGAGCTGCTGCACCTGGCTGTCATCCTGTATGAACAGGAAGGCAGCAAAATACTCAGCATCAGCTGATTCTGGCCCACATTGGCGCAGGCCTGCATCTCCACAGGGCACCGAGTGTCCGGGCAGCAGCCAGTGGCCGTGGCTGGGGGCACAGAGCCTTACGTGGTCAAAGAGTGGCAGGAACACCTTAGCCAGCTGCAGGGCAATGGGGCTGGGTATGCATCACCATTATCCAGGAACAGATAGCCCAGTAGCATGGTGGTCATCCTGATCATCCTGTCCCCTGCAGGAGCTCCACAGAGCCTTTCTGTCAGGCTCCACATTCTTTCGGCCTGTGCGGAACACAAGTTTGTGAAAGGCCACCCTGCTGCTGCAGGGCCCAGAGCCAAAGGCCTGTCCTGAAGCACTGGGGCAGCTGAAGCGGGAGGCAGGAGAGCTGGGAGCAGCTGCCCCAGGGCCCGAAGCCCAGGCAGGGCCAAGCGACTGCGTTGCCCAGCCCCACGCTGCCTGCAGGGGCTTCAGCCACTGCCCCCTTCTCACCATCGGGGAATGGTCCCTGAGCACCAGGAGGGGGCCCTGAGAAGCCAGGCTGCCAATGTCTCGGCCCCTGCTCTCCATCTGCAGGTTCTTGACATGATCTTCCATGATGCTGTCCCTGCATTCCCTCAAGTCCAGGCACTCGAGGCCCTGAAAGGCACAGGGCAGTGACAGGGGAGCCCATCCAGCAGGAGCCCGAACCGCCCAGGGGCGGGCCCAGGCAGCAGCACAGGGCATGGGCACCGTCCCAGGCAGC
>NW_022148899.1:0-14628 GCF_901933205.1 Camarhynchus parvulus | reverse complement strand
AATTTATTGGGGAATTATTGGGGAATTATTGGGGAATTATTGGGAAAATACTGGGAATTTATTGGGAAAATATTGGGAATTTATTGGGAATTTATTGGAGATTTATGGGGATTTTATTGGGAATTTATTGTGAATTTTTTTGGAAAATATTGAGAAAATATTGGGATTTTATGGGGATTTTATGGGGATTTTATTGGGATTTTATGGGGATTTTATTGGGATTTTATTGGGAATTTATTGGGAATTTATTGGGAATTTATTGGGAATTTTTTGGGAAAATATTGGGAATTTATTGGGAATTTATTGGGAATTTATTGGGATTTTTTAGGAATTTTATTGGGAATTTATTGGGAATTTATTGGGATTTTTTTTTAATTTATTGGGATTTTTTGGGATTTTTGGGGATTTATTGGGATTTTTGGGAATTTTCAGGGGATTTATTGGGATTTTTTGGGGGAATTTTGGGGGATTTTTTGGGGGATTTATTGGAATTTTTAAAAATTTATTGGGACTATTGTGTTATTTATTGAGATTTTTTTTATTTTATGGGGGATTCGTTGGGATTTTGTGGGGGATTTATTGGGGATTTATTGGGGATTGATTGCAGATTTTTTGGGAATTTATTGGGATATTATTGGGATTTTATGGGGATTTTATGGGGAATTTATTGGGAATTTATTGGGAAAATATTGGGAATTTTTTGGGAAATTATTGGAATTTTATTGGGAATTTATTGGGAAAATATTGGGAAATTATGGGGATTTTATGGGGATTTTATTGGAATTTATTGGGAATTTATTGGGATTTATTAGGAAAATACTGGGAAAATATTGGGAAAATATTTGGAAAATATTGGGATTTTATGGGGATTTTATTGGGAATTTATTGGGAATTTATTGGGAATTTATTGGGAAAATATTGGGATTTTTTCCGGAAATAATGGGGATTTTTTGGGGAATTTATTGGGATTTTTGGGGATTTTTTTTGGAATTTATTGGGAATTTTTGGAATTTATTGGGAATTTATTGGGAAAATATTGGGAATTTATTGGGAATTTATTGGGAAAATATTGGGAAAATATTGGGAATTTATTGGCAATTTATTGGGAATTTATTGGGAAAATATTGGGATTTTTTTCGGAAATAATGGGGATTTTTTTGGGAATTTATTGGGATTTTTGGGGATTTTTTTGGGAATTTATTGGGAATTTATTGGGAATTTATTGGGAAAATATTGGGATTTATTGGGAAAATATTGGGAAAATATTGGGAATTTATTGGGAATTTATTGGGATTTTTTTATTTATTCGATTCTTTAAAAATTTATTGTGAATTTTTAGGGGAATTTATTGGGGATTTATTGAGATTTTTTTGGGGGAATGAAATTGGGATCTTTTAGGGAATTTATTGAGAATTTATGAGGATTTTTTTTTTAAATTTATGGGGGCTTAATGTGAATTTTGGGGAATATTTTTTGGGAATTTTGGGGAATTTATGGAGATTTTGGGGAATTTTTTGGGGAATTTATGGAGATTTTGGGGAATTTTTGGGGAATTTTTTTGGGAATTCATGGAGATTGTAGGGGAATATTTTGGGAATTTACGGGGAAATTCAGGGCGGGATTTATGAGCGTGGCGTCATTCCCCTATCCGATGACGTCATTCACCGCCCGATGACGTCATTCTCGTTGCCGATGACGTCATTTCCCGCAGTGCACGGGCAACGTGTGGATGACGCACGAGGAGATGGAATCGCTGCCGGCCACGCCCACCGCGGTATTTTGGGGGGATTCGGGGGAAATTGGGGAATTTCGGGGGAATTTTGGGGGAAATTTGGGATATTTTGGGGGTTTGGGGGGAATTTTGGGGGTTTTGGGAGGATTTGGGGGGAAATTTGGGAGGATTTAGTGGGGAATTTTGGGGGAAATTTGGGATATTTTTGGGGGCTTGGGGGGATTTGGGACCCCTGACCCCCCCGGGAGATATTTTCGGGTGATTTTGGTTGATTTTTGGGGTGATTTTGGTTGATTTTGGGAACCCCTGACCCCCGTTTTTCCCTCCAGGAACCGCGGGAGATCAGCTGGGAACAGGTAAGGGGGCGGGGCTTCGTTAAAGGGGCGGGGCTTCAACGATGGGGCGTGGCTTCAACAAAAGAGCCGGGGAGGGCTTGAGCGAGGGGGCGTGGTTTAGTGATGGGGCGGGGCTTGATCAGGTCCTGGCAGGGTTAAAGGGGGTTGAAAGAGATCACAGCCGGGTCCTGGCAGGGTTATAAAACTTTGGGGTGTCATGGGCAGGTCCTGGCAGGGTTATAAAGGTTTGGGGCGCAATAAACAGGTCCTGGCAGGGTTATAAAGGTTTGGGGTGCCATGGCAGGTCCTGTCAGGGATATAAAACTTTAAAGAACCATAAGCAGGTCCTGGCAGGGATAGAAAGCCTTAGCGTTCTTTAACCGGGTCCTGGCAGGGATATAAAACTTTATAGTGCCATAGGCAGGTCCTGGCAGGGAGATAAAGGTTTGGGGTGCAGTAAACAGGTCCTGGCAGGGACATAAAACTTTAAAGAGCCATAACCAGGTCCTGGCAGGGATATAAATGTTTGGGGTGCCATGGGCAGGTCCTGGCAGGGTTATAAAGTTTAGGGTGCAGTAACCAGGTCCTGGCAGGGAGATAAAGGTTTGGGGTGCCATGGCAGGTCCTGTCAGGGATATAAAACTTTAAAGAACCATAACCAGGTCCTGGCAGGGATATAAATGTTTGGGGTGCAGTAAACAGGTCCTGGCAGGGATATAAAAGCTTGGGGTGCAGTAAACAGGTCCTGGCAGGGATAGAAAGGTCTGGGGTGCAATAAACAGGTCCTGGCAGGGTTATAAAGGTTTGGGATGCCATAGCCAGGTCCTGGCAGGGATATAAAACTTTAAAGAACCATAAGCAGGTCCTCGCAGGGATATAAAGGTTGGGGTGCAGTAAACAGGTGCTGGCAGGGATAGAAAGCTTAAGCGTTCTTTAACCGGGTCCTGGCAGGGATATAAAACTTTAAAGAACCATAAGCAGGTCCTGGCAGGGATAGAAAGGTTGGGGTGCAGTAAACAGGTCCTGGCAGGGATATAAAACTTTATAGTGCCATAGGCAGGTCCTGGCAGGGAGATAAAACCTCAGGAGCGCCATAACCAGGTCCTAGCAGGGATAAAGAGCCTCGGGGGTTCCATAACCAGGTCCTGGCAGGGCTATAAAACCCCGGGGTGCCCCATTACAGATTCTGGCGCACGGGGACATGAACCACGAGTGGGTGGGGGTCTGACAGCCAGGTCCTGGCAGGGATATAAATATTTAGGGGTGCCATACCCAGGTCCTGGCAGGGCTATAAAGGTTTGCAGATACCGTAACTGGGTCCTAGCAGGGATAAAGAGCCTCGGGGGTGCCACAGGCAGGTCCTGGCAGGGCTATAAAATCCCGGGGTGCCCCGTTTCAGATCCTGGCGCACGGGGACATGAACCACGAGTGGGTGGGGGTCTGACAGCCAGGTCCTGGCAGGGATAAAGAGCCTCGGGGGTGCCATAACCAGGTCCTGGCAGGGATATAAAGGTTTGGGGGTTCCATAACCAGGTCCTGGCAGGGATATAAACCTTCTGGGCTGCAATAATCGGGTCCTGGCAGGGAATAAAGAGCCTCGGTGGTACCATAGGCAGGTCCTGGCAGGGCTATAAAACCCCTCGCAGATTCTGGCGCACGGGGACATGAACCACGAGTGGGTGGAGGGGTCTGACAGCCAGGTCCTGGCAGGGATATAAAGGTTTTGAGTGCCATAACCAGGTCCTGGCAGGAATAAAGAGCCTCGGGGGTGCCATAGGCAGGTCCTGGCAGGGCTATAAAACCCCTCACAGATCCTGGCGCATGGTGACATGAACCACGAGTGGGTGGGGGTCTGACAGCCAGGTCCTGGCAGGGTTATGAAGGTTTTGAGTGCCATAACCAGGTCCTGGCAGGGATATAAATATTTAGGGGTGCCATAGGCAGGTCCTGGCAGGGCTATAAACCTTCTGGGCTGCAATAATCGGGTCCTGGCAGGGATAAAGAGCCTCGGTGGTACCATAGGCAGGTCCTGGCAGGGCTATAAAACCCCTCGCAGATCCTGGCGCACGGGGACATGAACCACGAGTGGGTGGGGGTCTGACAGCCAGGTCCTGGCAGGGCTATAAAGCTTTGGGGGTGCCATAGGCAGGTCCTGGCAGGGCTATAAAACCCCTCGCAGATCCTGGCGCACGGGGACATGAACCACGAGTGGGTGGGGGTGCCATACCCAGGTCCCGGCAGGTTATAAAGGTTTTGAGTGCCATAGGCAGGTCCTGGCAGGGAGATCCTGGCGCACGGGGACATGAACCACGAGGGGTGGGGGTCCGACAGCCAGGTCCTGGCAGGGCTATAAAGGTTTTGAGTGCCATAACCAGGTCCTGGCAGGGATATAAATATTTAGGGGTGCCATAGGCAGGTCCTGGCAGGGCTATAAAGAGTGCCATAACCAGGTCCTGGCAGGGATATAAATATTTAGGGGTGCCATAGGCAGGTCCTGGCAGGGCTATAAAGGTTTTGAGCGCCATAACCAGGTCCTGGCAGGGATAAAGAGCCTCGGTGGTACCATAGGCAGGTCCTGGCAGGGCTATAAAACCCCTCGCAGATCCTGGCGCACGGGGACATGAACCACGAGTGGGTGGGGGTCTGACAGCCAGGTCCTGGCAGGGATATAAACCTTCTGGGCTGCAATAACCAGGTCCTGGCAGGGATGTAAATATTTAGGGGTGCCATAGGCAGGTCCTGGCAGGGCTATAAAGGTTTTGAGTGCCATAGGCAGGTCCTGGCAGGGCTATAAAACCCCTCGCAGATCCTGGCGCACGGGGACATGAACCACGAGTGGGTGGGGGTGCCATACCCAGGTCCTGGCAGGGTTATAAAGGTTTTGAGTGCCATAGGCAGGTCCTGGCAGGGCTATAAAACCCCTCGCAGATCCTGGCGCACGGGGACATGAACCACGAGTGGGTGGAGGGGTGTGACAGCCAGGTCCTGGCAGGGCTATAAAGGTTTTGAGTGCCATAACCAGGTCCTGGCAGGGATGTAAATATTTAGGGGTGCCATAGGCAGGTCCTGGCAGGGCTATAAAGGTTTTGAGCACCATAACCAGGTCCTGGCAGGGATAAAGAGCCTCGGTGGTACCATAGGCAGGTCCTGGCAGGGCTATAAAACCCCTGCAGATCCTGGCGCACGGGGACATGAACCACGAGTGGGTGGGGGTCTGACAGCCAGGTCCTGGCAGGGATATAAACCTTCTGGGCTGCAATAACCAGGTCCTGGCAGGGATAAAGAGCCTCGGGGGTGCCATAGGCAGGTCCTGGCAGGGCTATAAAGGTTTTGAGTGCCATAGGCAGGTCCTGGCAGGGCTATAAAACCCCTCGCAGATCCTGGCGCACGGGGACATGAACCACGAGTGGGTGGGGGTCTGACAGCCAGGTCCTGGCAGGGCTATAAAGGTTTTGAGTGCCATAACCAGGTCCTGGCAGGGATATAAATATTTAGGGGTGCCATAGGCAGGTCCTGGCAGGGCTATAAAGGTTTTGAGTGCCATAACCAGGTCCTGGCAGGGATATAAATATTTAGGGGTGCCATAGGCAGGTCCTGGCAGGGCTATAAAGGTTTTGAGCGCCATAACCAGGTCCTGGCAGGGATAAAGAGCCTCGGTGGTACCATAGGCAGGTCCTGGCAGGGGAAAACCCCGCAGATCCTGGGCACGGGGACATGAACCACGAGTTGGGGGTCTGACAGCCAGGTCCTGGCA
Source organism: Camarhynchus parvulus (assembly GCF_901933205.1). NCBI lineage: Eukaryota > Metazoa > Chordata > Aves > Passeriformes > Thraupidae > Camarhynchus > Camarhynchus parvulus. The sequence continues at coordinate 8,807 of NW_022148899.1, read as the reverse complement.
GGGATATAAACCTTCTGGGCTGCAATAACCAGGTCCTGGCAGGGATGTAAATATTTAGGGGTGCCATAGGCAGGTCCTGGCAGGGCTATAAAGGTTTTGAGTGCCATAGGCAGGTCCTGGCAGGGGGGCCCCTCGCAGATCCTGGCGCACGGGGACATGAACCACGAGTGGGTGGGGGGTCTGACAGCCAGGTCCTGGCAGGATATAAAGCTTTGGGGGTGCCATAGGCAGGTCCTGGGGGGCTATAAAACCCCTCGCAGATCCTGGCGGGGACATGAACCACGAGTGGGTGGGGAACGAGTGGCTGCCCAGCCTGGGGCTGCCCCAGTACCGCAGCTACTTCATGGAGTCGCTGGTGGACGCGCGCATGCTCGACCACCTGAGCAAGAAGGAGCTGCGGGGGCAGCTCAAGATGGTCGATTCCTTCCACCGGTGAGACCCCGAAATTGGGGGCGCAGGGGGAGGTTGGGGGGTGTCAAAAATTTGGGGGGACAGGGGGAGGTTGGGGGTCCTGAAATGGGGAAGGACCCGAAATTGGGGGGGGCAGGGGAGTTTGGGGTCTTGAATTATGGGGACCCCAAAACTGGGGACAGGGGGAGTTTGGGGGTCCCGAAATGGGGAAGGACCCGAAATTGGGGGCAGGGGGAGTTTGGGGGGTGTCAAAAATTTGGGGGCACAGTGGGAGTTTGGGGGGTCCCGAAATGGGGGGAAGGACCCGAAATTGGGGGGGCAGGGGGGGTTGGGGGGGTCCTGAATTGAGGGGGAGACCCCCAAACTGGGGACAGGGGGAGTTTGGGGGTCCCGAAATGGGGGGAAGGACCCGAAATTGGGGGCAGGGGAGGTTGGGGTGTCAAAAATTTGGGGGGCAGGGGAGTTTGGGGGGTCCCGAAATTGGGGGGGGCAGGGGGAGATTGGAGGTGTCAAAAATTTGGGGGGCAGGGGGAGTTTGGGGGGTCCTGAATTGAGGGGGGACCCCGAATTGGGGGGACAGGGGGAGTTTGGGGGGACCCCAAAACTGGGGAGACGGGGAAGAATTGGGGGGACAGAGGGAATTTGGGGGGTGTCAAAAATTTGGGGGGACAGGGGGAGTTTGGGGGGAGCAGAATTGGGGGGGCAGGGGGAGTCAAAATTGGGGGGGATAGGGGGAATTGGGGGGTCCTGAATTGGGGAGGGACCCCGAAATTGGGGAGATTGGGGGAGTTGGGGGGGTCCTGAATTGAGGGGGACCCCAAACTGGGGGCAGGGGAGTTTGGGGGTCCCGAAATGGGGGGGGACCCGAAATTGGGGGGACAGGGGAGTTGGGGGTGTCAAAAATTTGGGGGGACAGGGGGAGTTTGGGGGGTCCCGGAAATTGGGGGGCAGGGGGATTGGGGGTGTCAGGGGGCAGGGGGGGAATTTGGGGGGTCCCGAATTGAGGGGAGACCCCAAATTGGGGACAGGGGAGTTTGGGGGACCCCAAAACTGGGGAGACGGGGGAAGAATTGGGGGGACAGAGGGAATTTGGGGGGTGTCAAAAATTTGGGGGGGAGGGAATTTGGGGGGTCTTGAATTGGGGGGAGGACCCAGAAACTGGGGACAGGGGGAGTTTGGGGGCAGAATTGGGGGGCAGGGGGAGTTCAAAATTGGGGGATAGGGGAATTGGGGGGTCCTGAATTGGGGGACCCCGAAATTGGGGGGGCAGGGGAGGTTGGGGGACCCCGAAATTGGGGGCAGGGGGGAGTTGGGGGGGCTGTCCAAAATTTGGGGGGACAGTGGGAGTTTGGGGGGGTCCTGAATTGAGGGGGGACCCCCAAAACTGGGGACAAGGGGAGTTTCGGGGGTCCCGAAATGGGGGGAAGGACCCGAAATTGGGGGGGCAGGGGGAGGTTGGGGGGACCCCAAAACTGTGGGGACAGAGGGAATTTGGGGGACCCCGAATTGGGGGAGCAGGGGGAGTTTGGGGGTCCCGAAATGGGGGGAAGGACCCGAAATTGGGGGTACGGGGGGATTGGGGGGACCCCAAAACTGTGGGAGCAGGGGGAGCTTGGGGGACCCCGAAATTGGGGGGACAGAGAGAGTTTGGGGGGTGTCAAAATTGGGGGGGGGATAGGAGGAATTGGGGGTCTCGAATTGAGGGGGAGACCCCGAAACTGGGACAGGAGGAAAATTTGGGGGGAACCTCGAAATTTGGGGGGAAACGTTAAAAGTTTGGTCTGAGGGTGACCTTGGGGACCCCCGGGGTGATTTTGGGGACCCCCAAATTGGCTTTGGGGACCCCCGGGGTGATTTTGGGGACCCCCGAGGTGATTTTGGGGACCCCCGGGGTGATTTTGGGGACCCCCAAATTGACTTTGGGGACCCCCGGGGTGATTTTGGGGACCCCCGAGGTGACTTTGGGGACCCCCAAATTGGCTTTGGGGACCCCCGGGGTGACTTTGGGGACCCCCAAATTGACTTTGGGGACCCCCGAGGTGATTTTGGGGGCCCCCGGGGTGACTTTGGGGACCCCAAATGGGGGGGGACCCCCGAGGACCCCAGACCCCCAAAAAATGACCCTTTGAGGGTGACCCCAGACCCCTTTAAATGACCCTGGGACCCCCGGGGTGACTTTGGGGACCCCCGAGGAGATTTTGGGGACCCCCGAGGTGGCTTTGGGGACCCCCGGGGTGATTTTGGGGACCCCCGAGGAGATTTTGGGGACCCCCAAATTGGCTTTGGGGACCCCCCCTGAGCGACCCCAGCCCCCCAAAAAATGACCCTTTGAGACCTTCGGGGTGACCCCAGACCCCTTTAAATGACCCTGGGACGCCCGGGGTGACTTTGGGGACCCCCGAGGTGACTTTGGGGACCCCCGGGGTGACTTTGGGGACCCCCGGGGTGATTTTGGGGACCCCCGAGGTGATTTTGGGGACCCCCGGGGTGACTTTGGGGACCCCTCTGAGCGACCCCAGCCCCCCAAAAAATGACCCTTTGAGGGTGACCCCAGACCCCTTTAGATGACCCTGGGACCCCCGGGGTGACTCGAGGAGCCCCGAGGTGATTTTGGGGACCACCGAGGTGATTTTGGGGACCCCCGGGGTGATTTTGGGGACCCCCAAATTGGCTTTGGGGACCCCCGGGGTGACTTTGGGGACCCCCGAGGAGATTTTGGGGACCCCCGGGGTGACTTTGGGGACCCCCGTGGCTTTGGGGACCCCCGGGGTGATTTTGGGGACCCCCGGGGTGACTTTGGGGACCCCCAAATTGACTTTGGGGACCCCCGAGGAGATTTTGGGGACCCCCCGGGTGATTTTGGGGACCCCCGAGGAGATTTTGGGGACCCCCAAATTGACTTTGGGGACCCCCGGGGTGACTTTGGGGACCCCCGAGGTGATTTTGGGGACCCCCGGGGTGATTTTGGGGAGCCCCGAGGTGACTTTGGGGACCCCCGAGGTGATTTTGGGGACCCCCGAGGTGACTTTGGGGACCCCCAAATTGACTTTGGGGACCCCCGAGGAGATTTTGGGGACCCCCAAATTGGACTTTGGGGACCCCCCCTGAGCGACCCCAGACCCCCAAAAAATGACCCTTTGAGACCTTCGGGGTGACCCCAGACCCCTTTAAATGACCCTGGGACCCCGGGGTGACTTTGGGGACCCCCGGGGTGATTTTGGGGACCCCCGAGGAGATTTTGGGGACCCCCAAATTGACTTTGGGGACCCCCGAGGTGATTTTGGGGACCCCCGGGGTGACTTTGGGGACCCCCAAATTGGCTTTGGGGACCCCCCGTGAGCGACCCCAGCCCCCAAAAAATGACCCTTTGAGACCTTCGGGGTGACCCCAGACCCCTTTAAATGACCCTGGGACCCCCGGGGTGACTTTGGGGACCCCCGGGGTGACTTTGGGGACCCCCGGGGTGATTTTGGGAACCCCCCCGGGCAGGGTGAGCCTGCACTACGGCATCATGTGCCTGAAGCGCCTCAACTACGACCGCAAGGAGCTGGAGCGGCGGCGGGAGGAGAGCCAGGGGGGCACCTCGGGTATGGGGGGGGGTCCTGGGGGAGGGCTTGGGGGGGTCCTGGGGGTTTGGGGGGTTTGGGGGGTCCTGAGGGGGTTTGGGGGGCGTCTTGAGGGGGTTTTTGGGGGTCCTGGGGGTTTGGGGGGTCCTGGGGGTTTGGGGGTCCTGGGGGTTTGAGGGGGTCTTGGGGGGTTTGGGGGGTCCTGGGGGGTTTGAGGGGGTCTTGGGGGGCTTGGGGGGTCCTGAGGGGTTTGGGGGTCCTGAGGGGGTTTGAGGGGTCTTGGGGGCTTGGGGGGTCCTGAGGGGGTTTGGGGGTCCTGAGGGGGTTTGAGGGGGTCCTGGGGGTTTTGGGGGGTCCTGGGGGTTTGGGGGTCTTGGGGGGTTTGAGGGGTCCTGGGGGGGTTTGGGGGGTCCTGAAGGGTTTGGGGGTTTGGGGGGTCTGGGGGTCCTGGGGGTTTGGGGGGTTGGGGGGGGGGCTTGGGGGGTTTGAGGGGGTCCTGGGGGTTGGGGGGTCTTGAGGGGATTTGGGGGTTTTAGGGGGATTTGGGGATCCTGAGGGGTTTGGGGGGTCTTGAGGGGTTTGAGGGGGTCCTGGGGGTTTGGGGGGTTTGGGGGATTTGGGGGTCCTGAGGGGATTTGTGGGGGTCCTGGAGGGGTTTGGGGGTCCTGGGGAGTCTTGAGGGGATTTGAGGGGGTCCTGGGGGTTTGGGGGGTCCTGAGGGGGGGATTTGGGGGTCCTGATGGGGTTTTGGAGGCATCTTGAGGGGTTTGGGGGATCCTGAAGGGATTTGGGGGGGTCCTGAGGGGATTTGGGGGTCTTGGGGGATTTGGGGGGTCCTGAGGGGGCTTGAGGGGGTCCTGGGGGGGTTTGAGGGGGTCCTGGGGGTTTTGGGGGGTTTAGGGATTTGGGGGTCCTGAGGGGATTTGGGGGGATTCTTGAGGGGGGGTTTGGGGGTCCTGAGGGGATTTGGGGGGGTCTTGAGGGGATTTGGGGGGGTTTAGGGGGATTTGGGGGGATCCTGAGGGGTTTGGGGGTCTTGAGGGGGTTTGAGGGGGTCTTGGGGGGGTTTGGGGGTTTTGGGGGGGTCCTGAGGGGATTTGTGGGGGTCCTGGGGGGGTTTGGGGGGGTTTAGGGGATTTGGGGGGGTCCTGAGGGGATTTGTGGGGGTCCTGAGGGGGTTTGGGGGGTCCTGGAGGGGATTTGGGGGATCCCTGGGGTCAGAGTTGAGGAGGGACCATTGGTATGGGGGGATCTGGGGAGGTCTTGAGGGGATTTGGGGGGGTCTTGAGGGCATTTTGGGGATCCCTGTCGGAATTTTGGGGTGTCCCAGTGAATTTTGGGGTGCCCCAGACGCGGTGCTGTGCTCCAACGAGTGGGGCAGCGCCTGGGTGAGGATTTTTGGGATTTTTGAGATCCCTGGGCGGATTTGAGGTATCTGGCTGGGATTTTTGGGGTCTGGAGGATTTGGGGGATTTTTGGGGGTGCCCCACTGAATTTTGGGGTGTCCCAATGAATTTTGGGGTGTCCCAATGGATTTTGGGGTGCCTCCAGACGTGGTGGTGTGCTCCAACAAGCGGGGCAGTGCCTGCGTGGGGATTTGGGGGATTCCTGTGAGATTTTCAGGGTTTTGGGGTTTCTGGCTGGGATTTTTGGGGTCTGGAGGATTTGGGGGATTTTTGGGGGTACCCCAATGAATTTTGGGGTGTCCCAATGGATTTTGGGGTGCCCCAGACGCGGTGCTGTGCTCCAACGAGTGGGGCAGTGCCTGGGTGAGGATTTGAGCGATCAATGGGGAATTTTTGGGGTTTTGGGAGTGTCTGGCTGGGATTTTTGGGGTCTGGAGGATTTGGGGGATTTTTGGGGGTGTCCCAATGGATTTTGGGGTGTCCCAGTGAATTTTGGGGTGCCCCAGACGCGGTGCTGTGCTCCAACGAGTGGGGCAGCGCCTGGGTGAGGATTTTTGGGATTTTTGAGATCCCTGGGGGGATTTGAGGTATCTGGCTGGGATTTTTGGGGTCTGGAGGATTTGGGGGTTTTTTGGGGGTACCCCAATGGATTTTGGGGTGTCCCAATGAATTTTGGGGTGTCCCAATGGATTTTGGGGTGCCTCCAGACGTGGTGGTGTGGTCCAACAAGCGGGGCAGTGCCTGCGTGGGGATTTGGGGGATTCCTGTGAGATTTTCAGGGTTTTGGGGTTTCTGGCTGGGATTTTTGGGGTCTGGAGGATTTGGGGGATTTTTAGGGGTGTCCCAATGGATTTTGGGGTGCCCCAGACGCGGTGCTGTGCTCCAACGAGCGGCTCAGCGCCTGGATGGGGATTTGAGCGATCAATGGGGAATTTTTGGGGATTTGAGGTATCTGGCTGGGATTTTTGGGGTCTGGAGGATTTGGGGGATTTTTGGGGGTGTCCCAATGGATTTTGGGGTGCCCCAGACGCGGTGCTGTGCTCCAACGAGCGGCTCCGTGCCTGGGTGGGGATTTGGGCAATCAATGGGGAATTTTTGGGGTTTTGGAGTGTCTGGCTGGGATTTTTGGGGTCTGGAGGATTTGGGGGATTTTTGGGGGTGTCCCAGTGAATTTTGGGGTGCCCCAGACGCGGTGCTGTGCTCCAACGAGCAGGTCAGCGCCTGGATGGGGATTTTTGGGAATTTTGGGATCCCTGTGGGGTTTTTGGGATCCCTGTGGGTTTTGGGGTACCGTGTTGGATTTGGGGGATTTTTGGGGGTACCCCAATGAATTTTGGGGTGTCCCAATGGATTTTGGGGTGTCCCAGTGAATTTTGGGGTGCCCCAGACGCGGTGCTGTGCTGCAACGAGCGGGGCAGCGCCTGGATGGGGATTTTTGGGATTTTTGAGATCCCTGGGGGGATTTGAGGTATCTGGCTGGGATTTTTGGGGTCTGGAGGATTTGGGGGATTTTTGGGGGTGCCCCACTGAATTTTGGGGTGTCCCAATGAATTTTGGGGTGTCCCAATGGATTTTGGGGTGCCCCCAGACGTGGTGGTGTGGTCCAACAAGCGGGGCAGTGCCTGCGTGGGGATTTGGGGGATTCCTGTGAGATTTTCAGGGTTTTGGGGTTTCTGGCTGGGATTTTTGGGGTCTGGAGGATTTGGGGGATTTTTAGGGGTGTCCCAATGGATTTTGGGGTGCCCCAGACGCGGTGCTGTGCTCCAAACCGGCGCCTCAGCCTGGATGGGGATTTTTGGGAATTTTGGGATCCCTGTGGGGTTTTTGGGATCCCTGTGGGTTTTGGGGTACCGTGTTGGATTTGGGGGATTTTTGGGGGTGTCCCAATGGATTTTGGGGTGTCCCAATGGATTTTGGGGTGCCCCAGACGCGGTGCTGTGCTGCAACGAGCGGGGCAGTGCCTGGGTGAGGATTTTTGGGATTTTTGAGATCCCTGGGCGGATTTGAGGTATCTGGCTGGGATTTTTGGGGTCTGGAGGATTTGGGGGATTTTTGGGGGTGTCCCAATGGATTTTGGGGTGCCCCAGACGCGGTGCTGTGCTCCAACGAGTGGGGCAGTGCCTGGGTGAGGATTTGGGCGATCAATGGGGAATTTTTGGGGATTTGGAGTGTCTGGCTGGGATTTTTGGGGTCTGGAGGATTTGGGGAATTTTTGGGGGTACCCCAATGGATTTTGGGGTGTCCCAATGAATTTTGGGGTGTCCCAATGGATTTTGGGGTGCCCCCAGACGTGGTGGTGTGCTCCAACAAGCGGCTCAGCGCCTGGGTGAGGATTTGGGGGATTCCTGTGAGATTTTCAGGGTTTTGGGGTTTCTGGCTGGGATTTTTGGGGTCTGGAGGATTTGGGGGATTTTTGGGGGTGTCCCAGTGAATTTTGGGGTGCCCCAGACGCGGTGCTGTGCTCCAACGAGCGGCTCAGCGCCTGGATGGGGATTTTTGGGAATTTTGGGATCCCTGTGGGGTTTTTGGGATCCCTGTGGGTTTTGGGGTACCGTGTTGGATTTGGGGGATTTTTGGGGGTACCCCAATGGATTTTGGGGTGTCCCAGTGAATTTTGGGGTGCCCCAGACGCGGTGCTGTGCTCCAACGAGCGGGGCAGTGCCTGGGTGAGGATTTTTGGGATTTTTGAGATCCCTGGGGGGATTTGAGGTATCTGGCTGGGATTTTTGGGGTCTGGAGGATTTGGGGGATTTTTGGGGGTGCCCCAGTGGATTTTGGGGTGCCCCAGACGCGGTGCTGTGCTCCAACGAGTGAGGCAGTGCCTGGGTGAGGATTTGAGCGATCAATGGGGAATTTTTGGGGTTTTGGAGTGTCTGGGTGGGATTTTTGGGGTCTGGAGGATTTGGGGAATTTTTGGGGGTGCCCCAGTGAATTTTGGGGTGTCCCAGACGTGGTGGTGGGGTCCAACAAGCGGGGCAGTGCCTGCGTGGGGATTTGGGGGATTCCTGTGAGATTTTCAGGGTTTTGGGGTTTCTGGCTGGGATTTTTGGGTCTGGAGGATTTGGGGGATTTTTGGGGGTGTCCCAATGGATTTTGGGGTGTCCCAATGGATTTTGGGGTGCCCCAGACGCGGTGCTGTGCTCCAACGAGTGGGGCAGTGCCTGGGTGAGGATTTGGGCGATCAATGGGGAATTTTTGGGGTTTTGGAGTGTCTGGCTGGGATTTTTGGGGTCTGGAGGATTTGGGGGATTTTTTGGGGGTATCCCAGTGAATTTTTGGGGTGCCCCAGACGCTGTGCTGTGCTCCAACGCGGGTCAGCCTGGATAGGGATTTTGGGATTTTGAGATCCCTGGGGGATTTGAGGTATCTGGGTGGGATTTTTGGGGTCTGAGGATTTGGGGATTTTTGGGGGTGTCCCAGTGGA
>NW_022148898.1:0-14628 GCF_901933205.1 Camarhynchus parvulus | reverse complement strand
TTGAGGGAAAAATAATCATTTTTGAGGGAAAAAGGATTTTTTGAGTGAAAAGTGGGGGGTTTTGAGGGAAAAGTGGGGGTTTTTTGAGGGAAAAAGGGGGTTTTGAGGGGAAAAATGCCGTTTTGAGGGAGAAAATGGGAGTTTGGGGCGATTTTGGAGGGTTTGGATGGGATTGGGAGGGGAAAACCGGGGATTTGTGAGGAAAAATGTGATTTCAGGGGAAAAGTGCGAGATTTTTTTGTGGAAAATGATGATTTATGGGGAAAAGGGTTTTGGTAGGAAAACGGGATTTTTGAGGGGAAAAGGTTTTTGTGGGGAAAATGGGGTTTTAGTAGGGTTTTGGGTGGGATTGAGGGAAAATCAGGGGTTTGTGGAGGGGAAAAGGGGATTTTATGAATGAAAATGTGGATTTTTGGGGAAAAAGGGGAATTGTGAGGGGAAAAATGGGGAGTTTATGGGAATTTAAGATTTCAGGAGGGGAAAATTGGAATTTTGTGAGGGGAAAATTGAATTTGAGGGGAAAATGGGGGTTTAGTTAGCAGTAATTTTTTTGTGGAGGAGAAAATTGAGGATTTTTGTGGGGAAAAAGAGATTTTTTGAATGAAAATATGAAATTTGGGATGCGCTGGTTTTGAGGAGAATTTGAGAGATTTTGTGGGGAATTTGGGAGATTTTTGAGGGAAATGGAGAAAAGAAGGCTGAAATGGGTGGGATGGGAGGGGGCGGAGGGGAGAGGGGTTTTTTGGGGAAAATGGATTTTGTGAGGGGAAAATTAAGATTTTTGAGGTGAAAATGCTGATTTTGAAAGGCAAAAAGGGGTTTTTGAGGGAAAAATGCACGCTTTGAGGGAAAAATGCGGTTTTTGAGGGAGAAAATGGGGGTTTGGGGATTTTTGAGGGTTTGGGTGGGATTGGAGGGAAAATCTCGGGATTTGTGGGAGGGAAAAATATGGATTTTTTGAGGGAAAAGTGAGGATTTTTTTGGGGAAAATGATGATTTTATGTGGGGAAAAGGGGGTTTTGTAGGAAAAATTGGGATTTTGAGGGGAAAAGGGTTTTTGTGGGAAAATGGGGGTTTTAGTAGTAGGGTTTGGGTGGGATTGGAGGAAAATCCAGGGGCTCTGTGAGGGGAAAAGGGGATTTTATGAATGAAAATGTGGATTTTGGGGAAAAGTGGAGGGAAAAATGGGGAGTTTTATGGAATTTAAGGATTTGTGAGGGGAAATTGAATTTGTGGAGGGGAAAATTGACTCTTGTGAGGGAAAATGGGTTTGAAGGGAGAAAAAATGGATTTTTGTGAGGAGAAAAATTGAGATTTTGTGGGGAAAAGGAGATTTTTTAGCGAAAATTAAGGGAATTTTTGGGATAAAAAGGTTTGAGGGAGAATTTGAGAGGATTTTGTGGGAATTACATTCTTTGAGGGAAAAATGGAGCAGTGCTGAAATGGGCAGGGGATGGGAGGGGGGATGAGGGGAGGGGTTTGGGGGGAAAATGGGATTTTTTGTGAGGGGAAAACATTTTGAGGTGAAAAATGCTGATTTTTTGAGGCAAAACAGGGGTTTTGAGGGAAAAATGCACGCTTTTGAGGGAAAATGCTGGTTTTGAGGGAGAAAATGGGGGTTTGGGGGATTTTGGAGGGGTTTTGGGTGCCATTGGAGGGAAAACTGGGATTTGTGAGGGAAAAATGGGGATTTTGGGGAAAATGGGAATTGTGAGGGAAAAATGGAGTTTTGGGGGAATTTAAAGATTTGGAAGGAAAATGAATTTTGTGAGGGGAAAATTGAATATTAGAGGGGAAAAAAAAATGGGGGTTGAAGGAGCAGTGGATTTTTTTGTGAGGGGAAAATGGAGATTTTTGTGGGGGAAAAGGAAATTTTTGAAGGAAAATAAGGGAATTTTTGGATAAAAAGGGTTTGAGGAGAATTTGGAGATTGTGGGGAATTTGGAGATTTTTTGAGGGGAAAATGGAGAAAAGAAGGGGAAATGGGCAGGGGGGATGGGAGGGGAGTGTGAGGGGAGAGGGGTTTGGGGGAAAATGGGATTTTTGTGGAGGAAAAATTGAGATTTTGAGGTGAAAATTGGATTTTAAGGCAAAAAGGGGGTTTGGAGGGAAAATGCTGTTTTGAGGGAGAAAATGGGGGTTTGGGGATTTTTTTGGAGGGTTGGGTGGGACTGAGGGAAAATCCAGGGGTTTGAGGGAAAATGTGGGTTTTTGGGGAAAATGTGGGATTTTTGGGGAAAATGGGAATCAGGAGGGAAAATATGGAGTTTTGGGGAATTTAAAGATTTGTGTGGGGAAAATGAATTTTGTGAGGAAAAAATGGGGGGTTGAAGGAGAAAAAGGGATTTTGTGAGGGGGAAAATTGAGGTTTTGTGGGGAAAAAGGCATTTTGAGGGGAAAAAGGAAAACTTTGGGGATAAAAAGGATTTTGAGGGAGAATTTGAGAGATTTTGTGGGGAATTTGAGATTTTGAGGAAAAATGGAGAAAAAAAAAAATGGGCAGGGGATGGAGGGGGGGCGAGGGGAGAGGGGTTTGGGGAAAAATGGGATTTTTGTGAGGGGAAAATTAAGATTTTTGAGGTGAAAAATGCCGATTTTTAGGCAAAAAGGGGGTTTTGAGGAAAAATGCACGCTTTTGAGGGAAAAAATGCGGTTTTGAGGAGAAAATGGGGGTTTGGGGATTTTTGAGGGTTTGGTGGGGGATTGGAGGAAAACTGGGGTTTGTGAGGGAAAAAAGGGGATTTTGTGAGGGAAAAATGTGGATTTTTTGGGGAAAAATGGGAATTGTGAGGGGAAAATATGGAGTTTTGGGGGAATTTAGATTTGTGAGGGGAAAATTGAATTTTGTGAGGGGAAAATTAACTTCCTGTGAGGGAAAAATGGGGGTTTGAAGGAGAAAAGGGATTTTTTGTGAGGGGAAAATGGAGATTTGGGGGGAAATTGGGATTTTGAGGGAAAATTGGGGTTTTTCCTGGGGAAATTGGTTTTTTTGGGAAAAAATGGACTTTTGTTAAAAGAGATCTTTGAGGCAAAAAGGAGAAATTAGGGATTTTGAGGATTTTGAGGGGTTTCTGGATTTATGTGAGGGAAAAATGGGGATTTTTTATATGGGAAAACTGGTTATTTTTGTGAGGGAAAATGAGATTTTTTGTGAATGAAAAAGGAATTTTGAGGAGAAAATGAGGATTTTGGGAAAAATAGGATTTTTTTTGAAATTGGGTTTTTTAGCATGGACAAAGGGAATTTAGGAATTTTAAAGGTATTTTTGAGGGAAATAAGGATTTTTGGGGGGAAACCGGATTTTGAGGGGCAAATTGGGATTTGTGAGGGAAATTTAGGGATCTTTGGGGGAAAAAGTGATTTTGTGGCAAAACAGGGCCCTTTGTTGGTGAAAACAGGGGGTCTTGAGGGAAATTGGGTTTATGTGATAAATTGGGCTTTTTGTGGGATAAATGGAATTTTTGAGGGGAAAAGTAAGTTGTTGGGGGATGATTTTGTGGGGGAAATTGGGGTAATTTGGGTATTTTAAGGGGTTTTTGGGGAAAAATGGGAATTTTGGGGGAGAAATCATTTTTTAGGGAAAAATGGGATTTTTGTGGTGAAATTTGGGGTTTTTAGGAAATGGCAGATTTTTGTGGGGAAAAGAATTTTGTGAGAGGGAAAAGTGATTTTGAGGGAAAAGGGGGAAATTGGTGACTTTAAAAAGGATTTATGAGGGGAAATGTTGAGATTTTTTTGGGGGAAAATGGGAAAAACATGAGGGGAAGGATTTGGGGGAAAATTGGGAGCCTTTGAGGTGAAAATGGGGATCTTTGAGGGAAAATTCAGCAATTTTAGTTGGGAAAAATTAATTTTGAGGGAAAAATGGAATTTTAGTAGAGAATATTTTTTTGGTGGGATAAATGGGGATTTTTGAGGGGAAAAAAGAAATTTTGTGAGGGAAAATGGTTTTTTTTCTGAGGGGAATTTGGGTTTTTTTATGGCAAAAAAGGAATTTTTGAGGGGAAAATGGGAATTTTGGGGGAAATTGGGAGTTTTTTAAGGGGACATTGAGGTTTTGCTGGGCAAATTGGGATTTTTGAGGGAAAAGGGGGAAATTGGGGAATTTTAAGAGGATTTTTGGGGGAAATTTGGGGATTTTTGTGGTAAAATGTGGGTTTTGTGAGGGGAAAACAGGGATTTTTTTGAGGGAAAATTGTGATTTTTGGGGGAAAAAGGGATTTTTGTGAGAAAAAACATTTTTGAGGGAAAAACAGGGATTTTTGGAGGAGGGAAAATGGGGATTTTTGTGGGGAAATTGGGGATTTTGGAGGGGAAATTGGGGATTTTTAAGGGAACTTGGGGATTTTTGTGGGGAAAACGGGGATTTTGTTGAAGGGAGAAATGGGGATTTTTAAGGGAACTTTGGGATTTTTAAGGGGAAATTGGGGAATTTTTGAGGGGAAATTGGGGATTTTTGAGGGGATCTTTGGGATTTTTAAGGGGAAATTGGGGATTTTTGGAGGGGAAAATGGGATTTTTGAGGGGAAACTGGGATTTTTGAGGGGAAATTGGGGATTTTTTGAGGAAAAAGGGGTAATTGGGGAATTTTAAGAGGATTCTTGGGGAATTTTAGATTTTGTGGGGGGTTTTGTTGAGGAAAAGCGCGACTTTTTGGGGGAAAATCTGATTTTTGAGGAAAAAATGGGGATTTTGTTGAAGGGAAAAGTGAGGATTTTTGAGGGGAGTTTTAGATTTTTAAGGGGAAATTGGGAATTTTGTGGGGAAATTGGGGATTTTTATGGGCAAAGTGGGATTTTTTTGAGGGAAAAAGCAGAAATTGGGATTGTTGAGGGGAACTAGGGAATTTTAAGGGGAACTTGAGGACTTTTTAAGAGGAATTTGGGGATTTTTGAGGGGAAATCCGGGATTTTTTGTTGAAGAGAAAATGGGGATTTTTGTTGAGGGGAAAATGAGGATTTTTTGAGGAAACCTTGGGGATTTTTAAGGAAAATTGGGGTTTTGTGTAAGCAGATTGGGATTTTTGAGGGAAAAAGGGGGAAATTGGGGAATTTTTGAGGGAAAATTGGCTTTTTTTAGGGAAAATGAGGATTTCTGAGGGGACTTGTGGATTTCTGTGGGGAAATTGGGGATTTTGTGGGCAAATTGGGATTTTTGGAGGGAAAAAAGGAAAATTGGGGAGAAATTGGGGATGTTTAAGAGGAAAATGGGATTTTTTGAGGCTTAAATTGGGGATTTTTAAGGAAACTTTTGGGATTTTGTGGGGGAAAACGGGATTTTGTTGAAGGGAGAAATGGGAATTTTGAGGGGAACTTTGGGGATTTTTCAGGGGAAAATGGGAATTTTGAGGGGAAATTGGGGATTTTTGAGGGGAAAATGGGAAATTGGGGAATTTTGAGGGGAACTTGGGATTTTTAAGGGGAAATTGGGGATTTTTTGAGGAAAAATGGGATTTTTTGAGGGGAAAACCGGGGATTTTTGAGGGGAAATTGGGGATTTTGAGGGAAAAAAGGGGAATTGATTTTGTGTGGGGGTTTTGTTGAGGGAAAAGTGCTTATTTTTTTGAGGGGAAAAGGATTTTTTTTGAGGGAAAATGGGGATTTTGTTGAAGGGAAAATGAGGATTTTGAGGAGTTTGGGATTTTAAGGGGAAATTGGGGAATTTTTGTGGGGAAATTGGGGTTTTATGGGCAAAAGTGGGATTTTGAGGGAAAAAGCGAAATTGGGGATTGTTGAGGGAAATCAGGGAATTTTAAGGAACTTGAGGACTTTTAAGAGAAATTGGGGATTTTGAGGGGAAAACGGGATTTTTTTTGAAGAGAAAAATGGGGATTTTTGTTGAGGGGAAAATGTAATTTTTGGGGAACTTTGGGCATTTTTAAGGGGAAATTGGGATTTTATGGGGAAATTGGGATTTTGAGGGAAAATGGGAAATTGGGGATTTTTAAGGAACTTGGGATTTTTCAGGGGAAAATGGGGATTTTGAGGGGAAAACGGGTTTTTATGAGGAAAAAACCCCTATATGGGAACCCCCTTCCCCCAATTGGGCCTGTTCCAAACTTTGGCCCCTAGCTCGGAGTCGGGCGCTTCATGGACCAGGAGAGGGGGCCCCGCCCGAGGTGTTCACGGCAACTATGGGAGGGGGCGGGGGCCAAAGGGGGGGCTGCTGTGTGAACCCCGGCACTGGGAGGGGAGGGGCAAGGGAGGGGGGGAGGGGCGTCCCAATTGGGGAACCCAAAATCCCCAGGTTTGGCCCCAAATTGGGGGTGGGGCAAGAAATGGGGTTACCCAAAATTGGGATTTTTTTACCCAAAATTTGGGTTTTTACCCAAAATTGGGATGTTTTTAACGAAAAATGCAGACTTTTAAATCCAAAATTGATTTTTTACCCAAAATTGGGATTTTTTTTTAAATTGCAAGATTGGGGGTTTTTTTAACCCAAAATTGGGATTTTTTCACCCAAAAATTGGGATTTTTTTTTTACCCAGAATTGGGGGTTTCTTTTTGCAAACTAAATTGGGATTTTTTTTGTTCAAATTGGGATATTTTTACCTAAAAAATTCATTTTTAACCCAAAATTGGGATTTTTTTTAGCCCAGAATTGGGGTTTTAACTAAAAATTGGGATTTTTTAACCCAAATTCGGGTATTTTACCCAAAATTGGGGATTTTTTAAATGCAAATTGGGGTTTTTACCTAAAAAATCGACATTTTAACCCAAAATTGGGATTTTTTAGCCCAAAATTGGGATTTTTTCACCCACAATTGGGGTTTTTACCCAAAATTGGGGATTTTTTTACTTAAAAATTCAGATTTCTAACCCAGAATTGGGGACTTTTTTAACCCAAAATTGATTTTTTTTTACCCAAAATTGGGGGGTTTTTTACCCAGAATTGGGGTTTTTCAAAATCTAAAATGGGGATTTTTTTAATCTAAAATCTCCGATTTTTAAACCCAAAACTGGGGGTTTTTCACCGAAATTGAGGGTTTTTTACCCAAAACTCCGTTTTTTTAACCCAAAATTGGGATTTTTTATTACCCAAAATTGGGGGTTTTCACCCGAATTGATTTTTTTTAACCTAAAAATTATTTCAACCTAAATTGGATTTTTTTTAACCTAATATTGGCGGTTTTAACCCAAAAACTGAGAGTTTGACCCAAAATTGGGATTTTTAACCCAAATTTGGAAGTTTTAACCCAGAAATTGGGGGTTTAACCCAAACTTGGGGGTTTATCAGTCAAAATTGTGATTTTTAACAAAATTCAAGAAAACAGCCCAAAATTGGGATTTTAGCCCAAAATTGGGATTTTTTCCCAAAAATTGGGATTTTCTTCCCAATTTGTATTCCCAGGCCCCTCAAAATTTGGTTTTTTTCCCCAAAAATTGGGATTTCCCTGCAAAATGAAATTTTTTCTCCCCCCAAAATTTGAATTTTTCCCACCTGAAATTAATTTTTCCCCCAAAAATTAAATTTTTTTCTCAAGTAAAAATTTGAATTTTCTCTCAAAATGAAAATTTCCCCACCGCATTTTCCCCAAAATTAAAAAATATTTTCCCCTGTGGTTTTGATTTTTCCCCCAAAAATCATTTTTTCCCCAAAACCAGAATTTTTCCCTGTGGCCTGGGATTTTTTCCAAAATTTGTTTTTTCCCCAAAATTGGGTTTTTTTCAAAAAATTAATTTTTTCTCTTCTCAAAATTGAGATTTTCCCTCTTAAATAAATTTCATTTTTCTCCAAAATTTTATTTTACCACTCCCATTTTTTATTTCAAAATTTTTTCTATTTTTCGCTTTTTTCTCCACTCTGGGATTTCAAAAACGGGCTCCCCTCCCTCCCCACCCCCGACCCCCCACATCGCCCCTTTTTAAGCACCTACGAACCTTCCGAACCCCCCAAAAGGGAACCTGAACCTTCCCGAAAAAAAAAAAATAAACAGCAACAAAACCAAAAGGCCCCAATGTGGAACTCGGGACCTTTCCCCAAGGAGGCGAAATTCCCCAAAAGCAACAAAATGGAAAAAACAAACCCTGCAAAATCGAAAATTGGGGCTTAAAAAAACGCCGAAAATGGGGAAAAGCGACTGAAAAAGCCCAAAAATTGGGGAAAAATGGATCCAGAAAGCCCAAATCTGCAAAATTTGGGCAAAAACCCCAGAAAATCGGGGAAATGGACTTGAAAAGCCCAAAATGGGGAAAATGACCCAAAAACCCCAGAAAATGGAGAAAAAATGATCTCGGAAAACCCCAAAAAATTGGGGAAAATGGACTCAAAACCCCAGAAAAATGGGGAAAAATGGATTTGAAACCCCAAATCTGCAAAAACTTGGGCAAAAAAACCCCAGAAAATGGGGAAAAATGGACTCGAAAACCCCAAAAAATGGGGAAAATGGACTCAAAAACTCCAGAAATGGGGAATGGACTCGAAAACCCCCAAAATTGGGGAAAATGGACTAAAAAAAAACCCCAAAATCTGCAAAAATTGAGGAAAAAATGATTCAGAAAACCCCAAAATGTGCAAAATTGGGGAAAAAAATGGATCAAAGAAAACCCCAAAATTTTGAAATGGACTCGAAAACCCCAAAAATGGGAAAAATGGAAAAAATTAAAAAATCTGCAAAATTACTGGAAAAAACCCCAAAAATTTCAAATGGACTGAAAACCCTAAAAATCCCAAAAATTAGGGCAAGAATGGACTGAGAGAAAACCCTAAAAATTGGAGGGAAATGGAAAAAATCCCCAAAAGCCCAAAAATTTCATTTTTTGGGTTATCAGCCTGGAAACCCCAAAAAAATCACAGATGGGATAAAGAAAACCCCAAAAAATGGGGGAAAAAAATCTCCAGAAAACCCAAAATCTGCAAAATTGGGGCAAAAATCACTCAAAAAACCCCAAAAATCTAAAATGGGAAAAAAATGCAAAAATCCCAAAAAACTCTGCAAAATGGACTCAGAGAAAACCTGAAATCGCAAAAATTAGGGCAAGAAAGCCTTTCAAAAATGGAGAAAATGAACTCAAAAATGGATTAAAAAGCCCCAAATCTGCAAAAGTTGGGTAAGAAAAACCCCCAAAAATGGGGAAAAAATAGAATCAGAAAAGCCCCAAAATCTGCAAAAAATGGACTCAGAAAACCCCAGAATCTGCAAAATTGGGGCCAAAAATGGACTGGAGAAAGCCCAAATTTTCATTTTTAGCGAAAATGGAACCTGAGACCCCAAAATCTGGTAAAAGTTGGGGCCAAAAAACCAAAATCTGCAAAACTGGACTCTAAAACCCAAGTTGGGAAAAATGGACTCAAATGCCCCAAAATCTGCAAAAATGGACTCAAAGAAGCCCAAAATTTTCATTTTTGGGCAGAAGGTGGGAGCCTGAGACCCCAAAATCGGGAAAATTGGGGCAAAACCTCGAAAAATGGACTCAAAAAACCCCAAAATCGGCAAAAATTGGGGAAAATAAGTCTAAAAGCCCCAAAAATAATTTTTGGGCAGTATGAGCCTGAACCCCAAAATCTGCAAAGATGGACCGAAAAAACCTCAAAATTGGGAAAAAAAAATGGGTCAGAAAATTGGGGCAAAACCTAAAATCTGCAAAAACGGGCAAAAAATGGATCCAGAAAACCTGTATCTGCAAAAATGGACTCAAAATGCCCCAAAATCTGCAAAATTGGGGCAAAATGGACTGAAAATTCAAAAATCTCATTTTTGGGCAGAAAAGGAGCCTGAGAGCTCAAAATCTGCAAAATTGGGGCAAAACCCCAGAATCTGCAAAAGGGGGGGAAAT
This sequence comes from Camarhynchus parvulus, assembly GCF_901933205.1. Taxonomy (NCBI): domain Eukaryota; kingdom Metazoa; phylum Chordata; class Aves; order Passeriformes; family Thraupidae; genus Camarhynchus; species Camarhynchus parvulus. Next base: position 4,852 of record NW_022148898.1, on the reverse strand, counting down.
GGATTCAAAACCCAAAATCTGCAAAAAAATGGGGAGAAAAATGGACTAAAAGCCCCAAAATTTATTTTTGGGCAGAAAAAGGAACTTCAGACCCCAAAATCGCAAAAATGGACTCAAAACCCCAAAATCTGCAGAAATGGACTTAAAAAGCCCAAAATTTTCATTTTTTAAGGTGAAACTGGAGCTTGAGATCTTCAGTGGGTCTGCAGAAATTGGGGCAAAAAATGGACCCAAAATGCCCCAAAAATCTGCAGAAAATGGACTACCGAATGTCTAAAATCTGCAAAATCTGGGGCAGAAATTATTCAAAAACCCCAAAATGTGCAAAATTGGGGCAAAAAAACCCAAAAAATGGGGAAATGGAGACAGAAATGCCCCACCAAAAATTGGGGCAAAATGGATCTCTAAAAGCCCAAAAATTCCGCTTTTGAAGAAAATGGGATGGAGATTTAAAAATCTTCATTTTTGAAGAAAAATGGATTAAAAACCTCAAAATCTGCAGAAATTGGGGCAAAACCCCAAAAAATCTGCAAAACGGACTTAGAAAATCAAAAATTTCATTTTTTGGGAAGAACGGATTCAGAAAACCAAAATCTGCAAAATTGGGGCAAAATGGACTGAAAAGCCTAAAATTTCATTTTTTGGGTGTAAAACCGGGAGTCGAAAACCCCAAAATGGAATCCTGGAGACCCCAAAATCTTCTTACTTTAGAAGAAAATGACCTGAAAACCAAAAATTTCTAATTTTTTGCATCCAAAGCACCCCAAAATCTTCTATATTTCCGGAGAAAAAATGGAGCCTGAGACCCCAAAATCTTCGCTTTAGAAGAGAATGGACTCAAAAAATCCCAAAATTCTATTTTTTGGTGAAAATAGAACCGAAAACCCCAAAATCTGCAAATCTGGGGTGAAATGACCCTCTAAAAACTCAAAATTTCATTTTTGGCATCCAAAGACCCCGCTGCTTAGAAGAGAAATGACTGAAATTCTGTAAAATTTCATTTTTGGGTGAAAATGACCCAAAACCAGCAAAAAAATTTCAGTTTCAGTGAAAAGTGGGAAATGGAGATCCCTAAAAACGGAGTCAGAAAAGCCCAAAAATTTCGCTTGGAGGAAAAATTGTCATTAAAACCCCAAAAATTCATTTTTTGGGTGAAAAATCATTTTGAGCACCTAAAATTTCACTTTTTGGGGTTGTGAAACCCCAAAAATCTTCATTTTGAAGAAGGAAATGGAGAAAAATCCTCAAAAATTTCATTTTTGGGGCTGAAAATGAATTTTGAAGACTCCAAAATCTCTGGGGCAAAAGCAGAGAGCCCAAAATCGCCGCTCAAGGAGAAACGATCCCGAAAACCCCAAATTTCATTTTTGGGCAAGAAAAGTTCCACTCGAGATCTAAAATTGACTTTTAGCTTAAAACGATTGGAGCCCCCAAAATTCGCTTTTACCGCGAAAACCTGACTGAAACCCTAAAATTTCCATTTTGGTGAAAACCGACTTGCAACTGCCGTAAATTTCATTTTTGGCCAATTTAAAACTCGAAGACCTAAAACTCGATTTTTGGGGATGAAATCCATAATGGAGAGCCCAAAATTCGCTTTAAGGTGAAAAAATCACTCCTGGAAACCCCTAAAAATTCTCAAGTGAAAACGGACTTGAAGGGCCTAAATTACGCCACCTCAGAACGGACTCGATCCCCAAATTTCTGTTTTGGGAAGAAACCTGAACTTTGGAGACCCTAAATTTGGAATTTTTGGGGCTAAAGTCATGACTTTTGGGGAGCCCCCATCTCCCCATGGGACTGACTCAAGTGATCTCGGACTCCCCTTGGCGCCAAAATGGAAGTGTGGGAGGGGGGGGGAAGGGGGTGGAGCCTCAAGCCCGCCCCCTTTTCATTCACGCCCCCTCCCCTTTGACTCCTCCCCTTCCCTGGCCCCGCCCCGCCTTCCCCAGGCCACCCCGGGATTCAAGAGGAAGTTGGGGTGGTGTGAGTGGGCGTGGCCTGGAGGGGGCGGGGGCTTTGGGGCAAGGGGCGGGGTTAAATTAAAAAGGGTTTAAGGGAATGGAGGGGTTTGTTGGAAATGAGGGGTGGGGTTTAAAGAGATTGGGTGGGGTTTTATTGGGGATTCAAGGAGTGGGGGTTTAATATGGAAATGAGGTTGAAAAGGGCGGGTTTAAAGGGAAAAGGGATTCAGGGGGGGGGGGTTTTAAATGGAAATGAGGTTGAAAAGGGGCGGGTTTAGGGAAATGGGGATTCAGGGGGGGCGGGTTTAATATGGAAATGGGGGGATTTAAAGAGTGGGTGGGAGTTTAATTTGGGGATTTAAGGGGGGGAGGGGTTGAATATTAAAATGAGGATGGGAAAGGGGTGGGGCTTGAAGGGGAAATTGGTACGGCCTAAATAGGGGTTGGAGGAGTGGGCGGGGGTTTGATATGGAAATGAGGGGGGGTTTTGAGATGTGAGTGGGGGTTTAATTAAGGGGTTTAAGGGAGTGGGAGGGCTTTCAATGGAAATGAGGGTGGGAAGGGGGGCAAAGGGAAATTCTACGAAAACTGGGGATTCAAGGGGGGGGGCTTAATATGGAAATGACAAAGGAGGGGGGGGCTTAAATGGAAGGGTTTGTGGGAGTGGGTGGGGTTTAAATGGAAAATGAGGGGTGGGGTTTAAAAGGAATGGGGTGGGGTTTAAAATGGGGGATTTAAGGGAGTGGGCGGGGTTTGATATGGAAATGAGAAGGGAGGGGACGGGCTTAAATGGAAAAGGATTTGTGGGAGTGGGTGGGCTTTCATATGGAAATGAGGGTGGGTAAGGGGCGGGGCTTAAAGGGAAATTGGTATGGCCGAAATGGGAGGGGTTGGAGTGAGTGGGTGGGGTTTGATATGGAAATGAGGGGCGGGGTTTAAAGAGACATGGGTGGGGTTTAAATGGGGGATTTAAGGGTCTGGGAGGAGTTTAATATTGAAATTAGGGTGGGGAAGGGGCGGGGCTAAAAGGGAATGAGGTTCGGCTTAAATAATGACAGATTAAGGGGAGTGGGAGGGGTTTAATATGGAAATGAGGGGGGGAAGGGCGTTTAAAGGGAAAATGGGTCCCCAAAAAAGAGGATTGGAGGGAGTGGGAGGGGTTTGATATGGAAATGAGAAAGGAGGGGAGGGGCTTAAATGGAAGAAGGTTTGGGGCAGTGGGAGGGGCTTAATATGGAAATATCAGTGGGGAAGGGCCGGGGCTTAAAGGGAAATCGGTATGGCCTAAATGGGAGGGATTGGAGGGAGTGGGAGGGGTTTGATATGGAAATGAGGGGTGGGGTTTAAAGAGACTTCGTTAGAGTTTAATTGGAAGATTTAAGGGAGTGGGAGGGGTTTAATATGGAAATGAGGGTGGGGAAGGGCTTAAAGGGGAAATGGGTACAGCCTAAATGGGAAAGGGTTCAGTAAGTGGGAGGGGTTTGATATGGAAATGAGGACAGGATTTAAAGAGACATGGGTGGAGTTTAATTGGGGGATTTAGGGGTGTGGGAGGGGTTTAATATGGAAATGAGGGTGGGGAAGGGCCGGGGCTTAAAGAAAAAATTGGTATGGCCTGAATGGGAGGGGGTTGGAGGAGTGGAGGGGTTTAATATGAAAATGAGGGGCTGGGCTCAAGAGATGTGGGTGGAGTTTAATTTGAGGATTTAAGGAGGGAGGGGTTTTTAGTATGGAAATGAGGGTGGGGAAGGGGCGTGGCTTAAAGGGAAATGGGCAGGGCCTAATTTACATATGGTTTAAGAAAATGGGCAGGATTTAGTATGGAAATGAGGATGGGGGGGGCGGGGCTTAAAGGGAAGTAGGTTGGGCTTAAATGAGCAATTAAAAATGGGTGGAGGGGCTTTAGCATGGAAAAAAGGGTGGGGAAGGGGCGGGTTAAGGGAAATAGGTGGGGACCAAATCACAAATGGGTTTGGGGTGGGAGGGGTTTAATATGTAAATTGAATGGGAATGGGCGGGGCCTAAAGACAAATGGGTGGGTTGAAAGAATGAGGGATTGGGAAGTGGGAGGGGTTAAATATGGAAATGAGGGTGATAAGGGGCGGCTTAAAGGGAAGCGCCGCATATTACAGAAGGTTTTAGGGTGGGTGGGGTTTGATATGCAAATGAGGGGAAGGGGTGGGATGTTATTGGAAAAGGTTTTGCTGTCAGTGGAGGGGTTTAACATGCAAATTAGTCACGAATGGGTGTGGCCTGCGTGGGAATGGTTTAACTGTGTATTTAAATGAAGGGCGCACTCATTTGGTTTTAATGATCAGGGTTAATGTGGGCTGGGTTTCAAAATGGGCGGGCTACATTAAAAATAGAAAAATAATTAAATGAGATAATTAAGGTGGATTGGGTAATTAATTTATGCAAATTTTTAGGGCGAGGCTAGCGCAGCGAGCGCTGATTAATGACCTAATAAAGGAATAATTAATAAGTTATTGGCGAAACTGTGGATTAAATCAGTATATTAAGGCCTAATTAATGGATTAATTGATTAATTGATTAATTAGCGATATTAATTAGCAGCCGGAAACAGCCTGGATCCAGACAGGGCCTGGGGCTACAGGAGGTGGGACGCTTAATGGCTAATTAAAAGTACAAAATTAATTAAGGCCCAAGAAATGCATTAATTTTTTAAATTAAGGTCAAATTAGTGTATTAATTAACTTATTAACATCGTTAATTAGCAGCCAGGGAAGGCCTGGGGCTGGACAGGGGTAGGGGTCCACTAATTAAGGGATTAATAATTGGATTAATAGTATAATTAAGGGCAAATGGGTATTAATGAGCTAATTAGTGTTATTAATCAGCAGCCAGGGGCCCTTAGCCAGTCAGGGGGC